>NW_027404634.1:259-2284 GCF_003265705.2 Callorhinus ursinus | reverse complement strand
ACCGATTGAGACCTGATTTGTGACCTAGGATGTGATCAATTCTGGAGAATGTTCCATGGGCACTAGAGAAGAATGTGTATTCCGTTGCTTTGGGATGGAATGTTCTGAATATGTCTGTGAAGTCCATTTGGTCCAGTGTGTCATTTAAAGTCTTTATTTCCTTGTTGATCTTTTGCTTAGATGATCTGTCCATTTCAGTCAGGGGGGTGTTAAAGTCCCCCACTATTATTGTATTGTTGTCAATGTGTTTCTTCGCTTTTGTTATTAATTGCCTTATATAATTGGCTGCTCCCATGTTCGGGGCATAGATATTTACAATTGTTAGATCTTCTTGTTGGATAGACCCTTTAAGTAGGATATAGTGTCCTTCCTCATCTCTTATTACAGTCTTTGTTTTAAAATCTAGTTTGTCTGATATAAGGATTGCCACCCCAGCTTTCTTTTGGTGTCCATTCAGATGGTAAATGGTTTTCCACCCCCTCACTTTCAATCTGGGGGTGTCTTTGGGTCTAAAATGAGTCTCTTGCAGACAGCATATGGATGGGTCTTGTTTTTTAATCCAATCTGATAGCCTGTGTCTTTTGATTGGGGCATTTAGCCCATTTACATTCAGGGTAACTATTGAAAGGTATGAATTTAGTGCCATTGTATTACCTGTAAGGTGACTGTTAACTGTCTGTTGTCTGTGTTCGTTTCTGCTCTTTGCTGCTTTTAGGTTCTCTCTTTGCTTAGAGGACCCCTCTCAATATTTCTTGGAGGGCTGGTTTCGTGTTTGCAAATTCCTTTAGTTTTTGTTTGTTCTGGAACTTTTTATCTCTCCTTCTATTTTCAGTGATAGCCTAGCTGGATATAGTATTCTTGGCTGCATATTTTTCTCGTTTAGTGCTCTGAAGATATCTTGCCAGTCCTTTCTGGCCTGCCAGGTCTCTGTGGATAGGTCTGTTGCCAATCTAACGTTTCTACCATTGTAGGTTACATATCTCTTCTCCCGAGCTGCTTTCAGGATTTTCTCTTTGTCTCTGAGACTCATAAGTTTTACTATTAGATGTCGGGGTGTTGACCTATTATTATTGATTTTGAGAGGGGTTCTCTGTGCCTCCTGGATTTTGATGCCTGTTTCCTTCCTCACATTAGGGAAGTTCTCTGCTATAATTTGCTCCAATATACCTTCTGCCCCTCTCTCTCTCTCTTCTTCTTCTGGGATCCCAATTATTCTAATGTTGTTTCGTCTTATCGTATCACTTATCTCTCGAATTCTGCCCTCGTGATCCTGTAGTTGTTTCTCTCTCTTTTTCTCAGCCTCTTTATTTTCCATCATTTGATCTTCTATATCGCTGATTCTCTCTTCTGCCTCATTTATCTTAGCATTTAGTGCCCCCATTTTTTATTGCACCTCATCAATAGCCTTTTTGATTTCGATTTGGTTAGATTTTAGTTCTTTTATTTCTCCAGAAAGGGTTTCTCTAATAACTTCCACGCTTTTTTCAAGCCCAGCTAGTATCTTTAAAGTCATGATTCTGAACTCTAGGTCCGACATCGTACTAATGTCCGTATTGAGTAGGTCCCTGGTTGACGGTACTACCTCTTGTTCTTTTTGCTGAGGTGATTTCTTTCGTCTTGTCATTTTGTCCAGAGGAGAATAGATGAATGAGAGAACAAAATGCTAACAGGTTTACAACGTCCCCAGCAAATATACTGTATACCAATCAGAAAAGACCTGAAACCAGGGGAAAAGAAAGGGAAAGACAGAAAAATGAAAGAGAAAAAGAAAGAAAGAAAAAAGAAAAAAAAGATAAAAACAAAAACAAAACAATACAAAAAAGCAGAATATGATCAAATATGATCAGGCTAGTGCATAGATCAGTGCCACACACAAGATTTTGGGCGTATTTTGGTCTGTTAGAAAAAAGTGCCTCCTAAAATTTTAAAGGAAGAAAGACATATATGTACAAAATAAGGGTTGATACAATGAAGGGATGGAAGATGACTGTAAAGATGAAAATTATAAAAGATTTTATAAAAGGA
>NW_027404634.1:0-159 GCF_003265705.2 Callorhinus ursinus | reverse complement strand
CGGCCTGTGATCGAGCGTTGCTATCTCTGGCACCCGACCCCGCATGGAGTCTCCAAACCCAGCAGATCCCTGCAGTGCATTCCCGCACCGCTCCTCCCCGGGAAGGAAGGGCAGTCTCCCCGGATCTGCTGCTTGTTGGGTCCCTGCTGGGGGAGCCGT
>NW_027404633.1:0-2284 GCF_003265705.2 Callorhinus ursinus | reverse complement strand
TCAATAGGCCACGAACTCAACTTGAGTTCAAGGGTCCCCTAGCTTTCCTTATGGGTTCCTCAGAAAAACTACAGAAAACTTCATTGGGGTTCAGTCCCCTAGGGCACCACACTGGGTAATAGAGTGAGCATTTAGTTCTCAAACTGGTATTCGTGTGTCCAGAGACTGCGATCTCCTGAGACCCTGGCCCAGAGGGTCTTGGTGGCCAGCGATGTGGGCAGAATACAACCTCTCCCCAAAGCACAATGTTTAAGTAAGCGTTGGTGGGGTGGGGTGACGGCAACGAACAAGGGAAACAGATACTAGCAGAGTTTCTCAAAAGCTCTGGAATTTTTTTTTAAGAGTTATTCTTTTGAGAGAGAGAGAGTGTGTAAGAGCTCAAGCGGAGGGAGGGACAGAGGGAGAGAATCTCCAGCAGACCCTCCCTGGGGCACGGAGCTCCACGCGGGGCTTGGCTCCATCCCACAGCCCCAAGAACGTGACCTAAGCCGAAACCAAGAGTTGGATGCTCAGCCAACTGAGCCACCCAGGAGCCCCTGGAACTAATTTTTTAAAATAATATTTTGAGGCGAATTTCACATACAATAAACCGTTTCAGAGCAAACAATTCAGTGGCATTTAGTACATTTCCCAGTGTTGTGCAACCACTAGCTCTGCGTAGTTCCAGAACCTCTCTGTGCCCCACAGTAAAATCCCACACCCATGTAACAGCTTCTCCCCATTCCACCCCCTCTCAGCCCCTGGAACCGCCAGTCTGCTGTCTTTATGGATTTGTGTGCTCTGAACATTCCACGTAAGTGGAACCACGCGGTGTGTGACTGTTTTATTGTGCTGAAATACATACAACACACAGTATACGTTCAAACCATCCATCCTTACAGCCCCTTCCATCCTGTGACTCTGAAACTCTGTCACTATTACACAGTGACTCCGACTCTCCCCCCAACCCCTGACTGCCAACACTTTACGTCCTGTCCTCATGGGTGTGACTACACCAAGGGCCTCATATAGTTAGAATCACACAGTATTTGTCTTTTTGGGATTGGTTTATTTAACTTACCTTAAAGTCCTCAAGACTTTATCCATGTTGTAGTATGTGTCAAAAATTTCTTCCTTTTTAAGGCCAAATATTATTCCATTGCATGGATATACCACATTTGTGTATCCATTTTCTGTTGATGGACATTTGTACTGTTTCCATCTTTTGGCTTTTGCAAATAGTGCTGCTATGAGCATGTGTTTACAAGTTTTTGTGCGTGCATTATTTTCATTTCTTTGAATATATACCTAAGAGTAGAATTTCAGGTTCATATGGTAATTCTATGTTTAACTTTTTAATGAGCCACCAAACTATTTTCCACAGTAGCTGAACCACTTTACATTCCCACGGGTAATGTATGAGGGTTCCAATTTTTCCACATCCTTACCAACAGTTGTTATTTTCTTTTTTTAAATTATTATAGTCATTCTAATGAGTATGAAGTGATATTTCATTGTAGTTTTGGTGTGCATTTCCCTAATGACTACTGATGTTGAGAATCTTTTTGCATATTTGTTGAAAAAAGAAGTCTATTCAAGTTCTTTGCCCATTTTTAAATTGGGCTGTTTATATTTTTGTTGTTGTGTCCTAAGAGTTCTTTATATATTCTGAATATTAGACTCCTCAGATATATGATTTGCAAATATTTTGTTCCTTTTGCTTTCTTGATAGTGTCCTTTGATGCACAAAATTTTTAGTTTTAATGAAGTTAAATTTATATATTTTTTGTTGTTCATGCTTTTGGTATCATATCTAAGAAATTGTTGCCATCTGCAAGACTGTGAAGGTTTACCTTTATGTTTTCTTCTAAGAGTTTTATTATTTTAGTACTTATATTCATATCATTGACCCATTGTAGTTAATTTTTGTGTATGATGTGAGATAGGGAGCCAACTTTCTTCTTTTGTATGGGGATATCCACTTTTACCAGCACCATTTGTTGCAGAAATCATTTTTTCCTTATTGAATAGTCTTGGAACCCAGATTGAAAGCCAGTTGGCTGTAGTTGTATAGGTTTATTTCCGGATCTTCAATCCTTTTCTGTTGGTCTGTATGTCTGTCTTTATGCTAGAATCACACAGTTTTAATTACTGTAGTTTTGTAGTGGGTTTTGAAATCAGGACGTGTGAGACCTCCAACTTTGTTCTTCTTCTTTAAATTTTTTTATTGTTATGTTAGTCGCCACACCTTACATCATTAGTTTTTTTACTTTAAATTTTTGTTATGTTAATCACCATACATCAT
>NW_027404632.1:0-2284 GCF_003265705.2 Callorhinus ursinus | reverse complement strand
GTTTTTTTTTTATTCTAGAGATGGTAATTCTACTCCAATAAATGTAGCCAAGTCCCTCTTCTAGTTGGTTAGTTCACAACAAGGGAGGAAAACAATTTGGAGACAAGAGGTCTGTCCACATTAGACACTGTTTTTTAAAATAACCTATTTAACGAAAAACTAGAATTTTATAAAGAGTATAAATTAGGTAGAGAAACGTATACTACCAAATATGAAATTACACTTAACACTGAGCTTTACCAATTGTTTTTGTACTTGGCAAGATTACACACAAGGCAGAGCTAGGACAAAAGAACAATCTGCATATTTAACGCAAACATCAGCACAACAATGTTGGGGACCTATGCTGCAAGGCTGTTTAGCAGGACAAGGTGCGTGACCGATTCAGTATGGTGGTGTCTCCACATGTACTCCTTCCCTTAGTGACATATGTTTAAACTCTGACATGTGCATTTATCTCCATACTCAAATAAAACAGTAGATGCAAAAATCTTTTTCAAAATTCTGTTGCCAACTCCATTATCTATAGATAATGGAGCACAAAATCCAAACTAACTGGCAGAGGATTCAAGGCCTCCAGGATGTGACCCCAACAAGATTCCATGCACCCTGATCTCTCACCAATTCTCCGTTCTGTAGCTAAGTGTCAGCCATTCCCTCAATCCAGTCGGAACCCGTGCCTTCCCCCAATTCCCGAGGCAAATCAAGCTCTTCACTCCGCAGTGCCCCCCACCGCAGCGGTAGGAAAGTCCATCACACTGCGTCCTGGCAGACTGCACCTCTTCTTTCTCCTTCCGCCTACCCCTGGGAGGCAGAAGCCCTGACTTTTCATTTCTGTCCCCAGCAAGGTCCTATAGTAGCATAATAATTACTTTCTAGTAGGTGCTTAGTAAAACTCTGTTGAATGAATGAATATCCATCAAAAGCTTTGGCTCTAAAATTATACAGAAATCGCTTTCTCAAGTGTCTCCTATGCTCTCACTTCTTCTTGAGGTTCTTTCCAGCCCTCTTTAACACAGTATTTTACATTCCATTCTTCTAGAAACTCTGTCTTCTGGCTCCCAGAAAACCACACTTCTCTTGCTCCCCTGCCTTCTGGCAGGACCTGCTCAGCGGTCCCCTCCACTTCCGCCCCCCGCGGCAGGCCGTGTAGCCCTCTTCTCTGCTCCAGCCTCACTGGTCCTCGGCCACCTCATCCCCTTGGGCGGCCCCAGTACACTCCACAGTGTTGACGTGTGAAGATCACAACCACTTTGGGATGGTTAAAAGTGACCCTAGGTTTTAGTACCAGTTCTGGAATTGTACATATATGGCCCTTAGACAATTTAATAATATTTAATATATTTGGACCTCAGTTTTCTCCTTACAAAAGGAAGGTTTGTATTAAATCCCATTCAGCAAAACTCCTATAATTTCTTCAAGAAGTCATAAACACTCAAAGAGCTTTTTAAACTGAAACTACACAATTCTTTCACATTATACAGATGACTTAAATAATTCAAATACATCATGATAAAAAACAATTCCAATATACCAAAGCCAGTTTTCTCAATGTCAGGGTTGACTACCAAATACAACCATCCATTCTGATCTCAGTACATTTAGTATATATGAAATCAACGCCGAGTTTTTCAGCTTCAAACTATTCAAGTATGGAATAATATCTAGAAAGCAAAAAGGTGCATCCACTAAAACAATACTTTATCACCTCTGTGACTCTTTCCCAGCATCCTTCAACACACAGACCTAAAAAGTGCTGCACTTAAGGTTTAAAATCAGAAGACTTATCAAAATGTGAAACTAAACAATTTCATTCCTAAGTACCTACAAAAAGTTATATGAAATAAAAAGTCATATAAATTCACAGTTTATGGCTTCCCTTGCCAAATTTATGGAACTGGCATTATAGTATTATTCAACAATAAGATACATAGGCATACTTTCACTTCATGTATCACAATATGAATAGAACTAACAACTAAAAAGGTGTAATGTGTCTATAAATAAACTGTAACCTAGAACTCATTTTTGCCAAAAAGTATTAACTACTTAAATCTTTGCATTATACTCCAAATGTTTATAGCAAAGACCTCCACAAGCTATAAACAGAAACATTGTTCATTTCACTTTAAAATGTTATATTCAAAGACAGATGAAGTTATTACCACTGATAGAGTCTGGACTGACTGTTTAAGATGCCCTTGCAAAGTCTCCTGTTTTGCTCACTTCTAACCTCCCACATTCACTAAGATCAGTAACTCACAGTATCTTGAGAATTTGACTA
>NW_027404631.1:0-2284 GCF_003265705.2 Callorhinus ursinus | reverse complement strand
GCTCGATTCCATGATCCTGAGCTGAAATCATGAGTTGGATGCTTAAGCAACTGAGCCACTCAGTTGCAATGTTTTTTAATGGTATCTCTGTTACCATGATGAGTGAGCCATATAAAATCAGAAGATAATGTTTAATGGAATGTTTCAGAAAATTGTCTTATTTCTCATGTTCACTTTTATGAATGGATATAGAATCTGTACTGATTTTAGGATAACTTGTACAGAAAAGTCATTTTACAAACCAGTTGAACTTAGGCATTTCCTTCATTTTCTTTTCCTTTTAGATATATTGTAAATGCATAGAAATGTTCAGATCATATGTAGTATATACACCCAAAAGATAGAATTAAGAAATTAAGAATTAAGAAAATTATCTGGGTCCTGCCATTGGATTTTTTTTTTTTTTTTAAGATTTTATTTATCTGAAAGAGACACAGCGAGACAGGGAACACAAGCAGGGGGAGTGGGAGAGGGAGAAGCAGGCTTCCCGCCGAGCAGGGAGCCTGATGTGGGGCTGGATCCCAGGACCCTGCCCCCATGACCTGAGCCGAAGGCAACCTCTTAATGACTGAGCCACCCCGGCGCCCCCAGTGGATTTTTTAAAAACTTTATTGAGATATAATGCACATACCATACAATTCGCCCATTTAACATGTATAGTTCAATGTTTCTGATGGTATTCATAGAGTTGTGCAACTATCACTGCCATCAAGTAGAACATTTTCATCACCCTGAAAAGAAACCCTTCGCCCTTGAGCCCCCAGCCTCAGGCAACCACCAGTCTACTTCCCGCCTCTATCGAGTTGCCTATTCTGAATATTTCATCTACAGGGAGTCACACGGTGTGTGGTCCTTTGTGACTAGCTTCTTTCACTTCCTCTTTTCAGGGTTCATCTGTGTTACAGCGTCTATCAGTGCTTCATTGTTTTTTTTATTGTCAAACAGTACTCCATTGTGGGCCAAAACCCTTGTTCGTTCATCATTTCATGCACCTTTGGGTTGTTTCCCACTTTATGGCCATTAATGCTGCTCTGAACGTTCATTTAATTATTGTCTGGGCATCTGTTTTGATTTCCCTGCCGTCAGATTTCATCCTCGGAGTGGATTGGGTTGATTTCACCCTCTCTCAGCCTTTTCCTCGTGGTGTCCTTTCTGTCCTTTTAATTTCCCTTCCTCTTGCCTAGTCCTACACTGTTCAGACCTGGCTCCTAGTCTCTCATTCTCCATGAAGCTCTCTCTGACTATTCTAATTCCCACGGCCTTTACTGTCTTCACACTCGTCTCATCTAGTCTGTGCAGAACGGTTTAGTCCTTTATTTTACGTTGGTTTTATTTTTTTCATGAGAGAGAATTTTGTCTTTCTACGTCCACGTTTATCTAAGGGGGAAGGTATGGGATATGCATGGTACCTATCCTTGTATAAATTGAGAATATTTTAACTTAACAGTTTTTAGGATAAAATTAAGTACTTTATAGCATGTCAGTAATTTCTGATTGAAAACACTGACATAACAAAGCTTTTATTCTAAATGTATTTGAAGCAATTAAATGTAAAATTGAGAGCATTTAATCTGACAGAGGAGAGGTGTTCAATCAAATGCTTGTTTTTCCCCCTCACTGTGGAAAAACAGTCTAAATTTGCCTTTCTTCATTTTGCAGCCAGTACTGAGATTACTTTACCAACTATAAAGCTCGAGGACAGCTTTTCTTTTTTCTTTTTTCTTTTTGTTTTTACCTCTTTTTTAAAGTTTGTGAATTTATTTATTTATGTAATTACTACACCCATTGTGGGGCTTGAACTCATGACCCCAAGGTCAAGAGTCGCATGTTCTTCCCACTGAGCCAGCCAGGCGCCCCTGGGGACAGTTTTTTCTGATATGCCATACCGCGTAGTCTTAATGTATTCATCAGAGTACTTGCTAAAGTGGTGTAACACAAACAGTTGCTAAGATAATGTAAACATGAAATGATTTGGGAATGTTGATTTAGCAAGAGTCCATTATTTCCACGTCAGTGGCTTTACCTTGCCTCTGATGGTCCTGTAAATATTTATTACTCAGTCTAGGAGGTACTGTTTTGCACTGTAGTCCATGAGATTGTCCACTGAGTAGTATAGAGAGGAAGTAAGTTAAAATTATAAGTGGAAAAAGTACTGTTAGCTAGTGGAATTGGTAAAAGTTTTTTGAAGTACTGAGGATGTATTCTTATTCTGGGCCTCATGCTCCTCATTTGCTGCCCCTTTCAGTGGTAGGAAGAACAATTTCAATATAACTTGTATAAGAGA
>NW_027404630.1:1406-2285 GCF_003265705.2 Callorhinus ursinus | reverse complement strand
TTCCATTTCTATTTTTTGGAACAGTTTCAGGAGAATAGGTATTAATTCTTCTTTAAATATTTGGTAGAATTCCCCTGGGAAGCCATCTGGCCCTGGGCTTTTGTTTCTCGGGAGATTTTTAATGACTGCTTCAATTTCCTTAGTACTTATAGGTCTATTCAGGTTTTCTATTTCTTCCTGGTTCAATTTTGGTAGTTGATACATCACTAGGAATGCACCCATTTCTTTCAGGTTATCTCATTTGCTGTCATATTGTTGCTCATAATATGTTCTTATAATTGTTTGTATTTCTTTGGTGTTGGTTGTGATCGCTCCTCTTTCATTCATGATTTTGTTGATTTGGGTCATTTCTCTTTTCTTTTTGATCAGTCTGGCCAGGGGTTTATTAATCTTGTTAATTCTTTCAATGAACCACCTCCTAGGTTCGTTGATCTGTTCTACTGTTCTTTTGGTTTCTATTTCATTGATTTCTGCTCTGATCTTTATGATTTCTCTTCTCCTGCTGGGTTTAGGCTTTATTTGCTGTTCTTTCTCCAGCTCCTTTAGGTGTAGGGTTAGGTTGTGTATTTGAGACCTTTCTTGTTTCTTGAGAAAGGCTTGTATTGCTATATACTTTCCTCGCAGGACTGCCTTTGCTGTATCCCAAAGATTTTGAACAGTTGTGTTTTCATTTTCATTGGTTTCCATGAATTTTTTTAATTCCTCTTTAATTTCCTGGTTGACCCATTCATTCTTTAGTAGGATGCTCTTTAGCCTCCATGTATTTGAGTTCTTTCCGACTTTCCTCTTGTAGTTGAGTTCTAGTTTCAAAGCATTGTGGTCTGAAAATATGCAGGGAATGATCCCAATCTTCTGGTACCGATTGAGACCTGATTTGTG
>NW_027404630.1:0-1306 GCF_003265705.2 Callorhinus ursinus | reverse complement strand
TACTTTCCTCTTAGGACTGCCTTTGCTGTATCCCAAAGATTTTGGACAGTTGTGTTTTCATTTTCATTGGTTTCCATGAATTTTTTAAATTCTTCTTTAATTTCTTGGTTGACCCATTCATTCTTTAGTAGGATGCTCTTTAGCCTCCATGTATTTGAGTTCTTTCCGACTTTCCTCTTGTAGTTGAGTTCTAGTTTCAAAGCATTGTGGTCTGAAAATATGCAGGGAATGATCCCAATCTTTTGGTACCGATTGAGACCTGATTTGTGACCTAGGATGTGATCAATTCTGGAGAATGTTCCATGGGCACTAGAGAAGAATGTGTATTCCGTTGCTTTGGGATAGAATGTTCTGAATATGCCTGTGAAGTCCATTTGGTCCAGTGTGTCATTTAAAGTCTTTATTTCCCTGTTGATCTTTTGCTTAGATGATCTGTCCATTTCTGTCAGGGGGATGATAAAGTCCCCCACTATTATTGTATTGTTGTCAATGTGTTTCTTTGCTTTTGTTATTAATTGCCTTATATAATTGGCTGCTCCCATGTTCGGGGCATAGATATTTACAATTGTTAGATCTTCTTGTTGGATAGACCCTTTAAGTCGGATATAGTGTCCTTCCTCATCTCTTATTACAGTCTTTGTTTTAAAATCTTGTTTGTCTGATATAAGGATTGCCACCCCAGCTTTCTTTTGGTGTCCATTAGCATGGTAAATGGTTTTCCACCCCCTCACTTTGAATCTGGGGGTGTCTTTGGGTCTAAAATGAGTCTCTTGCAGACAGCATATTGATGGGTCTTGTTGTTTTTTTTTAAAGATTTTATTTATTTATTTGAGAGAGAGAGAATGAGAGATAGAGAGCATGAGAGGGAAGAGGGTCAGAGGGAGAAGCAGACTCCCTGCTGAGCAGGGAGCCCGATGCGGGACTTGATCCCGGGACTCCAGGATCATGACCTGAGCCGAAGGCAGTCGCTTAACCAACTGAGCCACCCAGTGCCCTGATGGGTCTTGTTTTTTAATCCAATCTGATAGCCTGTGTCTTTTGATTGGGGCATTGAGCCCATTTACATTCAGAGTAATATTGAAAGGTATGAATTTAGTGCCATTTTATTACCTGTAAGGTGACTGTTAACTGTCTGTTGTCTGTGTTCGTTTCTGCTCTTTGCTGCTTTTAGGTTCTCTCTTTGCTTAGAGGACCCCTCTCAATATTTCTTGGAGGGCTGGTTTCGTGTTTGCAAATTCCTTTAGTTTTTGTTTGTTCTGGAAGCTTTTTATCTCTCCTTCTATTTTCAATGACAGCCTAGCTGGAT
>NW_027404629.1:0-2286 GCF_003265705.2 Callorhinus ursinus | reverse complement strand
ACACTGGACCAAATGGACTTCACAGACATATTCAGAACTTTCCATCCTAAAGCAACAGAATACACATTCCTCTCTAGTGCCCATGGAACATGTTCCAGAATTGATCACATCCTAGGTCACAAATCAGGTCTCAACCAGTACCAAAAGACTGGGATCATATGCTGCATATTTTCAGACCACAATGCTTTGAAACTAGAACTCAAACACAAGAGGAAAGTCGGAAAGAACTCAAATCCATGGAGGCTAAAGAGCATCCTACTAAAGAATGAATGGGTCAACAAGGAAATTAAAGAAGAATTAAAAAAATTCATGGAAACCAATGAAAATGAAAACACAACTGTTCAAAATCTGCGGGATACAGCAAAGGGAGTCCTGAGAGGAAAGTATATAGCAATGCAAGCCTTTCTCAAGAAACAAGAAAGGTCTCAAATACACAACCTAACCCTACACCTAAAGGAGCTAGAGAAAAAACAGCAAATGAAGCCTAACCGAGCAGGAGAAGAGAAATAATAAAGATCAGAAAAGAAATCAATGAACTAGAAACCAAAAGAACAGTAGAACAGATCAACGAAACTAGGAGCTGGTTCTTTGAAAGAATTAACAAGATTGATAAACCCCTGGCCAGACTTATCAACAAGAAAAGAGAAATGACCCAAATCAACAAAATCATGAATGAAAGAGGAGAGATCACAACCAACACCAAAGAAATAAAAACAATTATAAGAACATATTATGAGCAACCCTATGCCAGCAAATTAGATAACCTGGAAGAAATGGGTGCATTCCTAGATATGTATCAACTACCAAAACTGAACCAGGAAGAAATAGAAAACCTGAACAGACCTATAGCCACTAAGGAAATTGAAGCAGTCATCAAAAATCTCCCAAGAAACAAAAGCCCAGGGCCAGATGGCTTCCCAGGGGGATTCTATCAGACATTTAAAGAAGAATTAATACCTATTCTCCTGAAACTGTTCCAAAAAATAGAAATGGAAGGAAAACTTCCAAACTCATTTTATGCGGCCAGCATTACCTTGATCCCAAAACCAGACAAAGATCCCATCAAAAAGGAGAATTATAGAGCAATATCCTTGAGGAACATGGATGCAAAAATACTCACTAAAATCCTAGCCAATAGGATCCAACAGTACATTAAAAGGATTATTCACCACGACCAAGTGGGATTTATCCTTGGGCTGCAAGGTTGGTTCAACATCCACAAATCAATCAACGTGATACAATATATTAACAAAAGAAAGAACAAGAATCATAGGATCTTCTCAAGAGATGCAGAAAAAGCATTTGACAAAGTACAGCATCCTTTCTTGAAGAAAACTCTTCAGAATATAGGGATAGAGGGTACATACCTCAATATCATAAAAGCCATCTATGAAAAACCTACAGTGAATATCATTCTCAAAGGGGAAAAGCTGAGATCTTTTCCCCTAAGTTTAGGAATGCGGCAGGGATGTCCACTATCACCACCGCTATTCAACATAGTATGAGAAGTCCTAGCCACAGCAATCAGACAACAAAAAGAAGTCAAAGGCATCCAAGTCAGCTAGGAGGAAGTAAAACTCTCACTCTTTGCAGATGATATGATATTGTATGTGGAAAACCCAAAAGACTCCACCCCAAAGCTGCTAGAACTCATACAGGATTTCAATAAAGTAGCAGGATATAAAATCAATGCACAGAAATCAGTGGCATTCCTATACACCAACAACAAGACAGAAGAAAGACAAATCAAGGAGTCGATCCCATTTACAATTGCACCCAAAACCATAAGATACCTAGGAATATATTTAACCAATAAGGCAAAGGATCTGGACTCAGCAAACTATAAAATACTCATGAAAGAAATTGAAAAAGACACAAAGAAATGGAAAAGCGTTCCATGCTCATGGATTGGAAGAACAAACATTGTGAAGATGTCAATGCTACCTAGAGCAATCTACACATTCAATGCAATCCCCATCAAAATACCATCCACCTTTTTCAAAGAAATGGAACAAATAATCCTAAAATTTGTATGAAACCAGAAGAGACCCCAAATAGCCAGAGGAATCTTGAAAAAGAAAAGCAAAGCTGGCGGCATCACAATTCCGGACTTCCAGCCCTATTACAAAGCTGTCATCATCAAGACAGTATGGTACTGGCACAAAACATACACATAGATCAATGGAACAGAATAGAGAGCCCAGAAATGGACTCTCAACTCTATGGTCAACTCATCTTTGACAAAGCAGGAAAGAATGTCCAATGGCAAAATGACAGTCTCTTCAA
>NW_027404628.1:1148-2286 GCF_003265705.2 Callorhinus ursinus | reverse complement strand
ACACACACACAAACTACCACCACGCACTGCACACACACACACTACCACCACCACCACACACCACCCACACACTGCACACATACACATTACCACCAGACACCACCCACATACACCATATGCACACACCACCACCACACACCACCCACACACCACCCACATACACCATACACACACACCATCACCACCATCACCACACATCACCACATACTTCACACATACACACTACTACCACCATATGCTGCACACACACACACTACTACCACCACACACCACCCATACACTGCACATACGCCACCACCACACATCATCCACACATACCACCACAAACACCACCATACCACACACCACCCACATACACCACACACACACACCACTACCACACACCACCACACACTACACACACACACACTACTACCACCACACACCACCCATAAACTGCACATACACCACCACCACACACACCACCACATACTGCACACATACACATCACCATCACCACATGCTACCCACACATACCACCACAAACACCACCACTATCACCACCACCACCACACACTGCACACACACACTACCACCACCACATACCACCACAAACACCACCATACCACACACCACCCACATACACCATACACACACACCACCACCACCAAACACCACACACACACACTACTACCACCACACATCACCCACACACTGCACACACACCACCACCACCACACATTACACACACACTACCACCATCACCACACACCACCCACACACCACACACTGCCCACATACACACTACCACCACCACACACTGCACACACACACTACCACCAC
The DNA here is from genome assembly GCF_003265705.2 of Callorhinus ursinus. NCBI lineage: Eukaryota > Metazoa > Chordata > Mammalia > Carnivora > Otariidae > Callorhinus > Callorhinus ursinus. Next base: position 1,464 of record NW_027404628.1, on the reverse strand, counting down.
AACCACACACCACCCACACACTGCACACACACACACTACCACCACCATACATCACCCACACACACCACCACATGTACCACCACTACCCTCACCACACATACCACTCACACTGCGCACACACACCACACCACCACCACCATACACCACCCATATACACCATACATACACACCACCACCACATCACCCATATACACCACACAGACACATCACCACACAACACTTACACACTACACACACATCACCACCACCACCACATACCATACACACTGCACACACACATACACACCACCACTACTGGCACCACCACATACTGCCC
>NW_027404628.1:0-1138 GCF_003265705.2 Callorhinus ursinus | reverse complement strand
ACACACACACAAACTACCACCACGCACTGCACACACACACACTACCACCACCACCACACACCACCCACACACTGCACACATACACATTACCACCAGACACCACCCACATACACCATATGCACACACCACCACCACACACCACCCACACACCACCCACATACACCATACACACACACCATCACCACCATCACCACACATCACCACATACTTCACACATACACACTACTACCACCATATGCTGCACACACACACACTACTACCACCACACACCACCCATACACTGCACATACGCCACCACCACACATCATCCACACATACCACCACAAACACCACCATACCACACACCACCCACATACACCACACACACACACCACTACCACACACCACCACACACTACACACACACACACTACTACCACCACACACCACCCATAAACTGCACATACACCACCACCACACACACCACCACATACTGCACACATACACATCACCATCACCACATGCTACCCACACATACCACCACAAACACCACCACTATCACCACCACCACCACACACTGCACACACACACTACCACCACCACATACCACCACAAACACCACCATACCACACACCACCCACATACACCATACACACACACCACCACCACCAAACACCACACACACACACTACTACCACCACACATCACCCACACACTGCACACACACCACCACCACCACACATTACACACACACTACCACCATCACCACACACCACCCACACACCACACACTGCCCACATACACACTACCACCACCACACACTGCACACACACACTACCACCACAACCACACACCACCCACACACTGCACACACACACACTACCACCACCATACATCACCCACACACACCACCACATGTACCACCACTACCCTCACCACACATACCACTCACACTGCGCACACACACCACACCACCACCACCATACACCACCCATATACACCATACATACACACCACCACCACATCACCCATATACACCACACAGACACATCACCACACAACACTTACACACTACACACACATCACCACCACCACCACATACCATACACACTGCACACACACATACACACCACCACTACTGGCACCACCACATACTGCCC
>NW_027404627.1:0-2287 GCF_003265705.2 Callorhinus ursinus | reverse complement strand
ACTGAAATGGACAGATCATCTAAGCAAAAGATCAACAAGGGAACAAAGACTTTAAATGACACACTGGACCAAATGGACTTCACAGACATATTCAGAACATTCCATCCCAAAGCAACAGAATATCCATTCTTCTCTAGTGCCCATGGAACATTCTCCAGAATTGATCACATCCTAGGTCACAAATCAGGTCTCACTCAGTACCAAAAGACTGGCATTATTCCCTGCATATTTTCAGACCACAATGCTTTGAAACTAGAACTCAACCACAAGAGGAAAGTCGGAAAGAACTCAAATACATGGAGGCTAAAGAGCATCCTACTAAAGAATGAACGGGTCACCCAGGAAATTAAAGAAGAATTAAAAAAATTCATGGAAACCAATGAAAATGAAAACACAACTGTTCAAAACCTTTGGGATACAGCAAAGGCAGTCCTGAGAGGAAAGTATATAGCAATACAAGCCTTTCTCAACAAACAAGAAAGGTCTCAAATACACAACCTAACCCTACACCTAAAGGAGCTGGAGAAAGAACAGCAAAGAAAGCCTAAACCCAGCAGGAGAAGAGAAATAATCAAGATCAGAGCAGAAATCAATGAACTAGAAACCAAAAGAACAGGAGAACAGATCAACAAAACTAGGAGCTGGTTCTTTGAAAGAATTAACAAGATTGATAAACCCCTGGCCAGACTTATCAAAAAGAAAAGAGAAAGGACCCAAATCAACAAAATCATGAATGAAAGAGGAGAGATCACAACCAACCCCTAAGGAATACAAACAATTATAAGAACATATTATGAGCAACTCTATGCCAGCAGATTAGATAACCTGGAAGAAATGGATGCATTCCTAGAGATGTATCAACTACCAAAATTGAACCAGGAAGAAATAGAAAACCTGAACAGACCTATAACCACTAAGGAAATTCAAGCAGTCATCAAAAATCTCTCAACAAGCAAAAGCCCAGGGCCAGATGGCTTCCCAGAGGAATTCTATCAGACATTTCAAGAAGAATACCTATTCTCCTGAAACTGTTCCAAAAAATAGAAATGGAAGGAAAACTTCCAAACTCATTTTATGAGGCCACCATTACCTTGATCCCAAAACCAGACAAAGACCCCATCAAAAAGGAGAATTACAGACCAATATCCTTGATGAACATGGATGCAAAAATTCTCACCAAAATACTAGCCAATAGGATCCAACAGTACATTAAAAGGATTATTCACCATGACCAAGTGGGATTTATCCCTGGGCTGCAAGGCTGGTTCAACATCCGCAAATCAATCAACGTGATACAATACATTAACAAAAGAGAGAACAAGAATCATATGATCCTCTCAATAGATGCAGAAAAAGCATTTGACAAAGTACAGCATCCTTTCTTGATCAAAACTCTTCAGAGTATAGGGATAGAGGGTACATACCGCAATATCATAAAAGGCATCTATGAAAAACCTACAGCGAATATCATTCTCAATGGAGAAAAGCTGAGAGCTTTTCCCCTAAGGTCAGGAACGCGGCAGGGATGTCCACTCTCACCACTGCTATGCAACATAGTATTAGAAGTCCTAGCCACAGCAATCAGACAACAAAAAGAAATCAAAGGCATCCAAATCGGCAAAGAGGAAGGCAAACTCTCACTCTTTGCAGATGATATGATACTGTATGTGGAAAACCCAAAGACTCCACCCCAAAACTGCTAGAACTCATACAGGAATTCAGTACAGTGGCAGGATATAAAATCAGTGCACAGAAATCAGTGGCATTCCTATACACCAACAAGACAGAAGAGAGACCAGTCAAGGCGTCGATCCCATTTACAATTGCACCCAAAACCATAAGATACCTAGGAATAAATTTAACCAAAGAGGCAAAGGATCTGTACTCAGAAAACTATAAAATACTCATGAAAGAAACTGAAGAAGACACAAAGAAATGGAAAAACGTCCCATGCTCATGGAGTGGAAGAACAAACATTGTGAAGATGTCAATGCTACCTAGAGCAATCTATACATTCAATGCAATCCCCATCAAAATACCATCCACTTTTTTTCAAAGAAATGGAACAAAGAATCCTAAAATTTGTATGGAACCAGAAGAGACCCCGAATAGCCAGAGGAATGTTGAAAAAGAAAAGCAAAGCTGGCGGCATCACAATTCCGGACTTCCAGCTCTATTACAAAGCTGTCATCATCAAGACAGTATGGTACTGGCACAAAAACAGACATACAGATCTATGGAACAGAATCGAGAGCCCAGAAATGGACCCTCAACTCTATGGTCAACT
>NW_027404626.1:0-2288 GCF_003265705.2 Callorhinus ursinus | reverse complement strand
AAGAAAGAAAGAAAGAAAGAAAGAAAGAAAGAAAGAAAGAAAGAAAGAAAGAAAGAAAGAAAGAGAAAGAAACAGACTCTGGGGAGAGATGCAAGAATGTTCATGCAATAAGCTATTATTCTGAGTCTGAGGAAACAGTGACAAACAAACCAGATGCAAAATTTAAGATTTAATAGGGAGAAGGTATATTAAAACCTATGTGGGTTCCACTTTCCCACACACTCCACACCCACTCTTATTCTATCCCTGACCCCACCTACTCTTACTACAGGAGTCTATCTCCCCAGATGACTGCTGGATCTGCCTTTCCAAGGACCAGAGGCCTGGACTTGGCCTGTGTGGCTCATTGGAGCTCCGCCCCAGGCCAGGGGTGGGAGCAGGAGATGCACTCAGCCCTTTGGCCCTGCCATCATCTTGCTGCAGGAGTCAGAGAGAACAGGAACTGCACATGCCAGATTCCCAGCAATTTTCAGAGACACAGGCCTTGGAAAGGGAGGTTCTGTCAATACACACCCACAGTCGGAGACGAAGCTCTCTCAGAAAGACAGTTTCGCATCAATGTCCCAGCGTCCCACCTTTGACAAGGTCAGCGCAGGTTTTTATTATCCACATCGTTTATCCTTTTCAAGGTCACCAGTTCCCACTCACCGGGAGTAGCTTAATGGGCTGTAGAGAATTCAAAGGAGTTGAGGTCTCTTGACTTTACTTCACTACCAAGTGTATAAAAGCTGCACATCAGTAACAGTTGTTGCTTTGACTGATGAGCCCACCTCCAAACCTGAGATAGTTATTCAAACTTCTCTTTCAATCCCTGAGCCACTGTCCACATTGATTTTGAAATGCAGAAGGTGGACAGTTTTTTCTGTACCCAGATATCCTCCTTAGAAATCTTTTCCTTCCATGGAGGAAGAAACAATTCTCTGAAGTACATGCATTTAAAGCCCATCTGCTGGAATCCTCCTCTGACAGGCACCACGGGGGTAGGCACTCCTAATTTGTCTCTGTCTTCACCACTGCATGGACCCAAACTCATGAATGAGATTCTTTGCTTACCTCCTGTAATTAATCTCCATCTCACTGGGAGAAAACTCTAGCTAGCAACAATGCAGTGTGTGTATCTGTAGGCAGCAGACACCACAACTCTTAGAAGCACATGCACCAATCTATTGTCCCCACGTGAACCCCCTCCGGGTTTCTCAAACAAGGCACCTTGGTGAGCAAACAAATGAGCCTGCGCACTGCGACTGGGCCACCGGGGTCCGTGAACAATGGACCAGGCGCGACTTGACAATGCGTGGAGTAGAAGCTCATGGTATGTGGGATCTGTGGAAGTGGAACAAATGAGGCATAGGCGGGGCATGGCTGTGGGAAAGAGAAGAGGACTTTTCAAAAGGTGGGTGTTTGGGCGGAGCAAGTGGTGGAGGAGTAGGAGACCTGGATTTCATCTGGTCTCAGGAATTCAGCTGGATAGGGATCAGAGCATTCTGAAAACCTATGAACTCAACAGGAGATAGAAGAAAAGAATAGCAACAACTTTCTGAACAGAAAAGAGACCACTTTCTGGAAGGTAGGACGTGAGGAGAAGTGAATCCAAGGCGATATTCAGGAGGATAGATGGCGGGGGAGGGGGCCTCTGTCGGCCACTTCTGACAAGTCAAAGAGCCGCGGAGCACAAAATCGGAACTTTTAGAAGTCGGCTCCGCTGAGGGACGTCGCTCCAGTGGCTAAGCGGGGGGTGGAACCCTCGTGGGACAGTGTGGTCTCAGGACCCTCGGGGTCACAGAAAGACCGGGGGTGCCTGAGTGCGGCAGAGCTCCCAGGTATCGGAGCGGGGAAGCCGGCTGCAGAGACAGAGCTGAGGCGCAGGCTCTCAGCTCGGGGTTGCCATAAACCATGATCGGCAACACAGTTGGGCCACTGCTCCTCCAGCAGGGACCCAACAAGCGGCAGATCTGGGGAGACTCCCCTTCCTCCCCCAGGAGGAGCGGTGCAGGAGCACACCACAGGGATCTGCTGGATTTGAAGACTCCACACGGGGTCGGGTGCCAGAGATAGAACCGCTTGGTCACAGGCCGGGTGAGCACGGAGTGTGGCTGGAGACCCAGGAGATGGGAGTGACTGACTGCTTTTCTCTGGAGGCGCACTGAAGAGCGGGTCCCCGAGTTCTTGGCTCCTCTGTGGCGGAGATTGGGAGGCCACCATTTTCACTCTCATCCTCCAAAGCTGTGCGGAAAGCTAGCAGAGAACAAAAGTGCAAGAGAGCAAACTGGAGCAGATTACTTAGCCTG
>NW_027404625.1:0-2288 GCF_003265705.2 Callorhinus ursinus | reverse complement strand
TTGTTAATTTTAGCCATTCTGACTGGTGTGAGGTGGTATCTCATGGAAGTTTTGATTTGGATTTCCCTGATGCTGAGTGATGTTGAACACTTTTTCATGTGTCTATTGGATATCTGGATGTCTTCTTTGGAAAAATGTCTTTTCATGTCTTCTGCCCCTTTCTTGATTGGGTTATTTGTTCTTTGGTGTTGAGTTTGATAAGTTCTTTATAGATTTTGGATACTAGCCCTTTATCTGATCTGTCATTTGGAAATATTTTCTCCCATTCTGTCGGTTGTCTTTTGGTTTTGTGGACTGTTTCTTTTGCTGTGCAAAAGCTTTTTATCTTGATGAAATCCCAAGAGTTCAGTTTTGCCCTGGCTTCCCGTGCCTTTGGTGATGTTTCTAGGAAGAAGTTGCTGCGACTGAGGTTGAGGACGTTGCCGCCTGTGTTCTCCTTTAGGATTTGGATGGACTCCTCTCTCACGTTTAGGTCTTTCAACCATTTGGAGTCTATTTTCATGTGTGGTGTATGGAAATGGTCCAGTTTCATTCTTCTGCATGTGGCTGTCCAGTTTTCCCAACACCATTTGTTGAAGAGACTGTCTTTTTTCCATTGGACATTTTTTCCTGCTTTGTCAAAGAGTAGTTGACCATAGAGTTGAGGGTCCATTTCTGGGCTCTCGATTCTGTTCCATTGATCTATGTGTCTGTTTTTGTGCCAGTCCCATACTGTCTTGATGATGACAGCTTTCTAATAGAGCTGGATGTCCGGAATTGTGATGCCGCCAGTTTTGGTTTCTTTTTCAACATTCCTCTGGCTATTCGGGGTCTCTTCTGGTTCCATACAAATTTTAGGATTATTTGTTCCATTTCTTAGAAAAAAGTGGATGGTATTTTGATGGGGATTGCATTGAATGTGTAGATTGCTCTAGGTAGCATTGACATCTTCACAATGTTGGTTCTCCCAATCCATGAGCATGGAACGTTTTTCCCTTTCTTTGTGTCTTCTTCAGTTTCTTTCATGAGTATTTTATAGTTTTCTGAGTACAGATCCTTTGCCTCTTTGGTTAGATTTATTCCTAGGTATCTTATGGTTTTGGGGGCAATTGTAAATGGGATCGACTCCTTAATTTGTCTCTCTTCTGTCTTGTTGTTGGTGTATAGGAATGCCACTGATTTCTGTGCATTGATTTTATAGCCTGCCACTTTACAGAATTACTGTACAAATTCTAACAGTTTTGGGGTGGAGTCTTTTGGGTTTTCCACATAAAGTATCATATCATCTGCAAAGAGTGAGAGTTTGATTTCCTCTTTGCCGATTCGGATGCCTTTGATTTCTTTTTATTGTCTCATTGCTGTGGCTAGGACTTCTAATACTATGTTAAATAGCAGTGGTGAGAGTGGACATCCCTGTCACGTTCCTGACCTTAGGGGGAAATTTCTCAGTTTATCCCCATTGAGAATGATATTCACTGTAGGTTTTTCATAGATGGCTTTTATGATATTGAGTTATGTACCCTCTATCCCTATACTCTGAAGAGTTTTGATCAGGAAAGGATGCTGTACTTTGTCAAATGGTTTTTCTGCATCTATCTAGAAGATCATATGATTCTTGTTCTTTCTTTTGTTAATGTATTGTATAATGTTGGTTGATTTGCGGATGTTGAACCAGCCTTGCAGCCCAGGGATAAATCCCATTTGGTCATGGTGAATAATCCTTTTCATGTACTGTTGGATCCTATTGGCTAGTATTTTGGTGAGAATTTTTGCATCCATGTTCATCAAGGATATTGGTCTGTAATTCTCCTTTTTGATGGGGTCTTTGTCTGGTTTGGGGCTCAAGGTAATGCTGGCCTCAAAAAATGAGTTTGGAAGTTTTCCTTCCATTTCTATTTTTTGGAACAGTTTCGGGAGAATAGGTATTAATTCATCTGGAAATGTTTGGTAGAATTCCCCTGGGAAGCCATCTGGCCCTGGGCTTTGTTTGTTGGGAGATTTTGGATGAGTGCTTCAATTTCCTTAGCGGTTTTAGGTCTATTCAGGTTTTCTATTTCTTCGTGGTTCAATTTTGGTAGTTGATACATCTCTAGGAATGCATCCATTTCTTCCAGGTTATCTAATTTGCTGGCATAGAGTTGCTCATAATATGTTCTTATAATTGTTTGTATTTCTTTGGTGTTGGTTGTGATCTCTCCTCTTTCATTCATGATTTTGTTGATTTGGGTCATTTCTCTTTTCTTTTTGATCAGTCTGGCCAGGGGTTTATCAATCTTGTTAATTCTTTCAAAGAACCAGCTCCTAGTTTC
>NW_027404624.1:1560-2289 GCF_003265705.2 Callorhinus ursinus | reverse complement strand
GGGCTCCCTGCTGAGCGGGAAGCCTGCTTCTCCCTCTCCCACTCCCCACTGTGTCTCTCTCTGTCAAATAAATAAATAAAATCTTTAAAAAAGTAAAATAAAATTATAGCAATAACATACACACCCATTTACATTTCTTTGCTAAAAAAGAAAGCTGGAAGTTTATACTGTTCACAGTGTCCTAGAAACTGTATCTGCTCCAATCCACTTTACATATGTGACATCCCTGATCTACTCTTCCAGTTGCATTCTATGTAGTTGAGATTCTAAACAACTGTAAGAGGTACTTTACTTCCTTGTGAGCCAATAAGTTCACACTGAATATAACATCTATGTGATTTTTTAAATTTTTTATTGTTATGTTAATCACCGTACCTTACATCATTACTTTTGGATGTAGTCTTCCATGATTCATTGTTTGTGCATAACCCCAGTGCTCCACGCAGAATATGCCCTCTTTAATACCCATCACCAGGCGAACCCATCCCAGCACCACCCTCCCCTCTAGAACCCTCAGTGTGTTTTTCAGAGTCCATAGTCTCTAATGGTTCATCTCCTCCTCCTACTTACTCCCCTTCATTCTTCCCCTCCTGCTATCTTCTTTTTTTTTCTTAACATATATTGCATTATTTGTTTCAGAAGTACAGATCTGTGATTCAACAGTCTTGCACAATTCACAGCGTTCACCATAGCACATACCCTCTCCAATGTCTATCACCCAGCCACCCC
>NW_027404624.1:0-1460 GCF_003265705.2 Callorhinus ursinus | reverse complement strand
TCATATGATACATGTCTTTCTCTGATTGACTTATTTCACTCAGCATACTACCCTCCAGTTCCATCCACGTCGTTGCAAATGGCAAGATCTCATTCCTTTTGATGGCTGCATAATATTCCATTGTGTATATATACCACCTCTTCTTTATCCATTCATCTGTCGATGGACATCTTGGTTCTTTTCACAGTTTGGCTATTGTGGACATTGCTGCTATAAACATTGGGGTGCACGTACCCCTTCGGATCCCTACATTTGTATCTTTGGGGTAAATACCCAATAGTGCAATTGCTGGATCGTATAGTAGCTCTATTTTCAACTGTTTGAGGGACTTCCATACTGTTTTCCAGAGTGGTTGCACCAGCTTGCATTCCCACGAACAGTGTAGGAGGGGTCCCCTTTCTCCGCATCCCCGCCAATATCTGTCGTTTCCTGACTTGTTAATTTTAGCCATTCTGAATGGTGTGAGGTGGTATCTCATGGAGGTTTTGATTTGGATTTCCCTGATGCCGAGCGATGTTGAGCATTTTTCATGTGGCTGTTGGCCATTTGGATGTCCTCTTTGGAAAAATGTCTGTTCATGTCTTCTGCCCATTTCTTGATTGGATTATTTGTTCTTAGGGTGTTGAGTTTGATAAGTTCTTTATAGATTTTGGATACTAGCCCTTTATCTGATATGTCATTTGCAAATATCTTCTCCCATTCTGTCATTGTCTTTTGGTTTTGTTGACTGTTTCCTTTGCTGTGCAAAAGCTTTTTATCTTGAAGTCCCAATAGTTCATTTTTGCCCTTGCTTCCCTGGCCTTTGGCAATGTTTCTAGGAAGAATGTGCTGCGGCTGAGGTCGAAAAGGTTGCTGCCTGTGTTCTCTAGGATTTTGATGGACTCCTGTCTCACATTTAGGTCTTTCATCCATTTGGAGTCTATTTTTGTGTGTGGTGTAAGGAAATGGTCCAGTTTCATTCTTCTGCATGTGGCTGTCCAATTTCCCCAACACCATTTGTTGAAGAGACTGTCTTTTTGCCATTGAACATTCTTTCTTGCTTTGTCAAAGATGAGTTGACCATAGAGTTGAGGGTCCATTTCTGGGCTCTCGATTCTGTTCCATTGATCTATGTGTCTGTTTTTGTGCCAGTACCATACTGTCTTGATGATGGCAGCTTTGTAATAGAGCTGGAAGACCGGAATTGTGATGCCACCAGCTGTGCATTTCTTTTTCAATATTCCTCTGGCTATTCGGGGTTTCTTCTGGTTCCATACGAATTTGAGGATTCTCTGTTCCATTTCCTTGAAAAAAATGGATGGTATTTTGATGGGGATTGCATTGAATGTGTAGATTGCTCTAGGTAACATTGATATCTTCACAATGTTTGTTCTTCCAATCCATGAGCATGGAACGTTTTTCCATTTCTCTGTCTCTTCTTCAATTTCCTTCATGAGTATTTTATAGTTTTCTGAGTATAG
>NW_027404623.1:0-2289 GCF_003265705.2 Callorhinus ursinus | reverse complement strand
GTCACGGAATTAATCCCTTGACCAGAGGTTGTGACTGCAGGCAGGACCGATTTCAACGATGTGGGCATAGTCAGAATGGGGTCATCATCGAGATAAACATCATCGTTGCCAAATTCATCCCCACCACTCTGAGCCTTAGGGGTTTTCCCCGCCAAGGGCATAGGCGGTGGTGGAGGAGGGAAAGGATCCTGGGTGGGTAAGTTGACATCATCGCCCAGAATCTCAAAAGAGGATACCCCAGTGGGAGTCAGGGGTACTTTAATAGGATCTTTTTCCTCATCTTCAACCCATGATTTTAAAGATATTAGCTCAATTTTTTGTTGTGGCTCCAGGATTTCACAAATATGAGACCAAAGGCCCATTGTGTTAGGCGGTAGGGCGCTGGAGCCCCGCAATTTTATTTGATTTTTCATCTCTTGGCCCACCCGTTTCCAATCCTCTGGGTTTGTTGTCCCTTCTAGTGGGAACCAAGGGCACAAATCTTCTATGTTCCTGAAAAATTCCTGCAGTGTGGAGGAAGACACCTTATGTCCCCTCTCTGCCAATAAAACCTGCAGGGTCCGCAGAAAATATGCATGACTAGCGGACTGACTTTGTCCCATAATTTCTTACTCCTGTCGTGCCGGTTAAAGGACCGGTTCTCTTACCTGAATGTTTGCAACGTCAGTGTCCAGGATCCTCTTTCATGTGCTCAGGTCCCTGTTCGGGCGCCACTTGCCACGGCCCGCGTACAAGGTCGAAGAGGGATGGGGCAAGAGAATGAAACATAAAAGTATGGGAACAGGAGGGTTGCCCACGGGGGTGCCGCGAGCAACTTTATTCTTTCTCACACACTTTATATAGGCTTAGGTTATATAACAATAGGACATAAACAAGTTCCACAGGTTCCTCCCTGCCCTTCTCCTGGCTCCGTCCCGAGTTTCTGGTTCGAGGCCAGGTTCCTCAAGCGCATAGTTTTCTCCCCTGTTTTGCTTAGGCGGTATGCCTTCAAAGGGCCCGGTGCGCTATTTTTCAGGGTCTATCAATAACACTGTGGTTTTCTTGGCCTATATACAACTCAGGCTAGCCAGTACAACATATTCTTGTATGGGGGCAGTCAGGTGGCCATGGTTCAAAGGGATCAGGGAGCCTTTGCTCTACCTGATTAACCCCCTTGTTGCTCATGACTCCCGACAGGGAATGCATAGTTCAACTACCATCTTGTGTCATGAAGAGAGAAGCGCTTTCTTGTTCTTTTAAGAAATTGTATTGTTAGTCAACATGCAGTACAACATTCGTTTTGGATCTGGGTCCCCTGGTTTCTTGGATTCCTAGAACACCCAGTGTTCCATGCGATACATACCCTCCATAATACCGCCAGTGGGTTAACTCATCCATCCACCCCTCCCCTCTAAAACTCTCCATTCCTTGGAGTCCGTACTCTCATGGTTCGTCTCCCGCTCCGATTTGCCCCCTTTCATTTTTCCCTTCCGTCACCTAATGCCCTCCATGCTATTCCTTATGTAACACAAATCCGTGAAGCCCTATGCTATTGGATTTCTCTGCTTGGCCAATTTCATTTAGCATGCTCTCCCATAGCGCCATCGATGTTGATGCAAATGTTGGGTATTCATTTTTCTGATGGCTGAGGAATATTCCCTTTGAGAGAAGGAACATATCATCTTTCTCCATTCATCTGTTGAAGGGAATCTCGTCTCTTTCCACGGTTTGTCCGTTGAGGACCTTGCTGCTAGGAACCTTGGGGTGCATGTGGCCCTTCTTTTCACTACACCCGTTTCTTTGGGCTAATACGCCGTAGAGCAATTTCCTGGGTCATAATAAGGTAGATCTGTTTTTAACTTTCTGAGGAAGCTCCACACTGTTTCCCAAAGCAGCTCTAACAACGTGCATTTCCAATGCAGGGTTCGATCCGAGGACCTTGTGATCATGAGCTGGGCCGAACGCAGACACTTAAGCGACTGAGTCGCGCAGGCGCCACCCTTGCCCTTTGTTCTATCAAGATCTTGGTTTGCCATCAGAGGCCATTGTGCTGTCCCACACGTAGCAAGCACCCAGGGATGGGTGGCCAGTTCCAAACATGCTCCCGTGCTAAGCAAGCGCTGACGTCCTAAGGGAAGTATGGCGCTCCTGTTCTGAGCAATTGGATCTTGGCCATCTTAGTGCCGTGACGGCTAGCCGGCTTCCTTGCATTCCCTGGATGATTGAGATGTCTTCATTTTGAAGAACAGACCATCACCAAAAGGACAGCATTTTCCTGGAGCTGGTCAGGGCAGAAACAAACTTTTTCAA
>NW_027404622.1:0-2291 GCF_003265705.2 Callorhinus ursinus | reverse complement strand
GAAATAGAAAACCTGAACAGACCTATAACCACTAAGGAAATTGAAGCGGTCATCAAAAATCTCCCAAAAAACCAAAGCCCAGGGCCAGACGGCTTCCCAGAGGAATTCTATCAGACATTTAAAGAGGAATTAATACCTATTCTCCTGAAACTGTTCCAAAAAATAGAAATGGAAGGGAAACTTCCAAACTCATTTTATGAGGCCAGCATTACCTTGATCCCAAAACCAGACAAAGACCCCATCAAAAAAGAGAATTACAGACCAATATCCTTGATGAACATGGATGCAAAAATTCTCACCAGAATACTAGCCAATAGGATCCAACAGTACATTAAAAGGATTATTCACCACGACCAAGTGGGATTTATCCCTGCACTGCAAGGTTGGTTCAACATCCACAAATCAATCAATGTGATACAATCCATTAATAAAAGAAAGAACAAGAACCATATGATCCTCTCCATAGATGCAGAAAAAGCATTTTAAAAAGTACAGCATCCTTTCTTGATCAAAACTCTTCAGAGTATAGGGACAGAGGGTACATACCTCAATATCATAAAAGCCATCTATTTCAACCCACAGCGAATATCATTCTCAATGGGGAAAAACTGAGAGCTTTCCCGCTAAGGTCAGGAACACGGCAGGGATGTCCACTCTCACCACTGCTATTCAACATAGTATTAGAAGTCCTAGCCAGACAACAAAAAGAAATCAAAGGCATCCAAATCGGAAAAGAGGAAGTCAAACTCTCACTCTTTGCAGGTGATATGATACTGTATGTGGAAAACCCAAAAGACTCCACCCCAAAACTGCTAGAACTCATACAGGAATTCAGTCAAGTAGCAGGATATAAAATCAATGCACAGAAATCAGTGGCATTCCTATACACCAACAACAAAACAGAAGAGAGACAAATCAAGGAGTCGGTCCCGTTTACAATTGTACCCAAAACCATAAGATACCTAGGAATAAATCTAACCAAAGAGGCAAAGGATCTGTACTCAGAAAACTATAAAATACTCATGAAAGAAATTGAGGAAGACACAAAGAAATGGAAATACGTTCCATGCTCATTGATTGGAAGAACAAATATTGTGAAGATGTCAGTGCTACCTAGAGCAATCTACACATTCAATGCAATCCCCATCAAAATACCATCCACCTTTTTCAAAGAAATGGAACAAGTAATCCTAAAATTTGTATGGAACCAGAAGAGACCCCGAATAGCCAGAGGAATCTTGAAAAAGAAAAGCAAAGCTGGCGGCATCACAATTCCGGACTTCCAGCTCTATTACAAATCTGTCATCAAGATGGTATGGTAATGGCACAAAAACAGACACATAGATCAATGGAACAAAATCGAGAGCCCAGAAATGGACCCTCAACTCTATGGTCAACTCATCTTTGACAAAGCAGGAAAGAATGTCCAATGGAAAAAAGACAGTCTCTTCAACAAATGGTGTTGGGAAAATTGGACAGCCACATGCAGAAGAATGAAACTGGACCATTTCCTTACACCACACACAAAAATAGACGCCAAATGGTTGAAAGACCTAAACGTGAGACAGGAGTCCATCCAAATCCTAAAGGAGAACACAGGCAGCAACTTCTTTGACCTCAGCTGCAGGAACTTCTTCCTAGAAACATCGCCAAAGGCAAGGGAAGCCAGCGCAAAAATGAACGCTTAGGATTTCATCAAGATAAAAAGCTTTTGCACAGCAAAAGCAACAGTCCACAAAACCAAAAGACAACCGACAGAATGGGAGAAAATATTTGCAAATGACATATCAGATAAAGGGTTAGTATCCAAAATCTTTAAAGAACTTCTCAAACTCCACACCGAAAGAACAAATAATCCAATCAAGAAATGGCAGAAGACATGAACAGACATTTTTCCAAAGAAGACATCCAAATGGCCAACAGACACATGAAAAAGTGCTCAACATCGCTCAGCATCAGGGAAATCCAAATCAAAACCTCAATGAGATACCACTTCACACCCATCAGAATGGCTAAAATTAGCAAGTTAGAATACGACAGATGTTGGCAGGGATGTGGAGAAAGGAGAACCCTCCTACAACTGTTGGTGGGAATGCAAGCTGGTGCAACCCCTCTGGAAAACAGTATGGAGGTTCCTCAAACAGTTGAAAATAGAGCTACCATACGATCCAGCAATTGCACTACTGGGTATTTACCCCCAAGATACAAATGTAAGGACCCGAAGGGGTACGTGCACCCCAATGTTTATAGCAGCAATGTCCACAATAGCCAAACTGTGGAAAGAGCCAAGA
>NW_027404621.1:0-2291 GCF_003265705.2 Callorhinus ursinus | reverse complement strand
ACGCACATCAGCAGATCCACCGTGAAAGGCACCTTCCTGAGCATGCGGAATACAGACGACCTCCTACCCCCAGAAACCTCCTCCTTCCCCTCGCTGAGGACAACCAGCCACAGCTGGGAGTTACCCCAATTCATCCTTTGTCCCATTCCCAGTATCTAAACCATCAGCAAATCTGGTGAGCTCCATCTTAAACGTACCCAGAATAGGGCTGACCACTGCTTCCAAGGCCACCTGTCCGGTCCACACTAGAGGCCATCTCTAGCCTCAGTTCCTGGAAATGCTTCATCATGGACCTCCCCTGCCCATCCTCAACCTTCTGTCACCTGTTCTCAATACTGTAGCCAGGATAACCCACTGAAACAGAGTCCAATGGGGTCACAGCACTGCAATGGCTTTCTGTCTTCCTCTGTCACCTCCCTGAGGTCATGTCCTAAGCTGTCACCTGTGGCCATAGGCCCTTCTTGCTACTTCTAGACATACTTGGTATGCTCCTTCCTCGGGACTTTTGCACATGCTTTCCCTTCCGTTTAGAATACCCTTGACTTGATATCACTCACCTTCTTTAGATTTTGACTCAAGTATCATGTCCCTAGTGAAGTCCCACCTGGCCCCTATGTGAATAGCAAGCACCAGCCTTACCTCCCCTGTAGCACCCCAGCCCTGTCTCCTGCTCTGTATTTCTATAGCAGTTAACACATTCACCAGTCCATCTCGGCAGGGCATAAACGAAGGCCTACACTGACGGTTTCACCACTGACCCCGTCCGATTTCCTTGTCCAAAGCCCGAGGGGAAAAGGTGTCCCAGGGCTCTTGCACAGCCAGGATACCAAGGACCAGGGTTCCACTGACTGCACCCTGAAAACTATCAGGAAAATGAGCCACACGAGGAATCCACCTGCCCATGGGCCCTGAAGCCAGACAACTTCCTCAATTACAGGTGAGCACTCACACTTCCTCTCCTTGCCTGAGGTGCTCATCTGAGAGAGCTGAGCAGAGGCCCATCCCAGGATCCAACTCTCCCTTTGGCCAAGGTCCTAGGAAACAGACATCTCTCCTCCATGCACCAACCACCTGTGATTGACGTCTGGATACTCCTGCGGTCAGGCAGAGTGGTGCACCTGTCCCTCTTTCCTGCGATATCATCACAAACCAGCCTTTGCTACACATTTTCCAGGAAGGTGCCTGCAGTGGCATCAACAGGCCGACCAGGCTCGGCCTCAGTCTCGCACATCAGGCCCCATGCAGAGGTAAAACTGCATGGATACTGGTGTCCTGTGTGGCCTCAGAACCTAATGGCAGGAGCTGAGATTTCAGTTCCAAATGAAACGTGACCTCTTGCACACAGCACAGGGATGTGGAGAGGATTTCTCAGGGGTGGGGCTCTGGAAACCTGCTTCTGCTGGCTGAATTCACAGACACCAGGCAGAGGACATCTGCTGTGCCTCCTCTGAGGAAGCAGGGGGCACACTGGGCAAGAATTGATAATGCTGCCTGTGAGCTGCTTCCCACCAAACACCTTGCGGAGCCGAGGGCTGGAGAAGCAAACAGGAAACAGATTTCTTATCACATCTGCAGCAGGAGGGCTGGCCAGGGAGTAGAACGCAGTCCCTGTCCCCGTAGCAAGCTGGCCTGCCCATCATGAGCAATGGTCCACCACCACAGCATCACAACCTCCCACCTATCTGATCCGACTATATTGCCAGGCTCAGACCTGCTCACACAGTGGGTCATAAGACCCAGCGACGTCTTTCCACTCCAGCTCAATGCTTCTCACAGAGAAGCAAACTCCAGCCTCACAAATGTGCCGACCATTAGCTCTGAAATTCCCTGGGTGCTGTCTAAAATGGCCCACACAGGTGTCCCAACCAGACCACTCCACAAATACCCTAGAGTTGCAAGCCACCTTCAAACTGCCCTTAGAAAGGCTGGAACTAGCCTGATTAGGCACACCAGGCAAGTGACACGATGTGTTGGAAACTTGGACAACATCCTCGCTGAACACAAAGGCTTCCAATTCCGAGCTTCAGACCTTCGCTCACTGGGCATTGAGCACCATGTCGACATCAACACTGCTCTTACAATTCACTTGTCTCCCATTCCTTAAACTCAGAAACCAAGCTCCAGTCACCACGCCATTTTCCCTCCCGTGAAATAAGGCAACTGACAGAATAAAACATTTCGTGTGCACAGCACACTTCTAATCGAAATATAAATCCTTGGTCTTTCTCATACGGGCAGCCCCACATTACCCATAATAATGAGAGAGGCCACGAGTTCAATCATTATATATA
>NW_027404620.1:1766-2291 GCF_003265705.2 Callorhinus ursinus | reverse complement strand
TCTTCTTCTTTTTCTTTTTTCTTAACATATGTTGCGTTATTTGTTTCAGAAGTACAGATCTGTGATTCAACAGTCTTGCACAATTCACAGCGCTCACCGTAGCACATACCCTCCCCAATGTCTATCACCCAGCCACCCCATCCCTCCCACCCCCAACCACTCCAGTAACACTCAGTTTCTTTCCTGAGATTAAGAATTCCTCATATCAGTGAGGTCATGTGATACATGTCTTTCTCTGATTGACTTATTTCACTCAGCATAACACCCTCCAGTTCCATCCACGTCGTTGCAAATGGCAAGATCTCATTCCTTTTGATGGCTGCATAATATTCCCTTGTGTATATATACCACATCTTCTTTATCCATTCATCTGTCGATGGGCATCTTGGCTCTTTCCACAGTTTGGCTATGGTGGACATTGCTGCTATAAACATTGGGGTACACGTACCCCTTCGGGTCCCTACATTTGTATCTTTGTGGTAAATACCCAGTAGTGCAATTGCTGGATCGAACGGTAGCTCTAAT
>NW_027404620.1:0-1666 GCF_003265705.2 Callorhinus ursinus | reverse complement strand
GCCATTCTGACGGGTGTGAGGTGGTATCTCATTGAGGTTTTGATTTGGATTTCCCTGATGCCGAGCGATGTTGAGCACTTTTTCATGTGCCTGTTGGCCATTTGGATGTCTTCTGTGGAGAAATGTCTGTTCATGTCTTCTGCCCATTTCTTGATTGGATTATTTGTTCTTTGGGTGTTGAGTTTGATAAGTTCTTTATAGATTTTGGATACTAGCCCTTTATCTGATATGTCGTTTGCAAATATTTTCTCCCATTCTGTCGGTTGTCTTTTGGTTTTGTGGACTGTTTCTTTTGCTGTGCAAAAGCTTTTTATCTTGATGAAGTCCCAATAGTTCATTTTTGCCCTTGCTTCCCTTGCCTTTGGCGATGTTTCTAGGAAGAAGGTGCTGTGGCTGAGGTTGAAGAGGTTGCTGCCTGTGTTCTCCTTTAGGATTTTGATGGACTCCTGTCTCACATTTAGGTCTTTCAACCATTTGGATGGTGTGGTGTAAGGAAATGGTCCAGTTTCATTCTTCTGCATGTGGCTGTCCAATTTTCCCAACACCATTTGTTGAAGAGACTGTCTTTTTGCCATTGGACATTCTTTCCTGCTTTGTCAAAAATAAGTTGACCATAGAGTTGAGGGTCCATTTCTGGGCTCTCGATTCTGTTCCATTGATCTATGCGTCTGTTTTTGTGCCAGTACCATACTGTCTTGATGATGACAGCTTTGTAATAGAGCTGGAAGTCCGGAATTGTGATGCCGCCAGCTTTGCTTTTCTTTTTCAACATTCCTCTGGCCATTCAGGGTCTTTTCTGGTTCCATACCAATTTTAGGATTATGTGTTCCATTTCTTTGAAAAAAGTGGGTGGTATTTTCATGGGGATTGCAATGAATGTGTAGATTGCTCTAGGTAGCATTGACATCTTCACAATATTTGTTCTTCCAATCCATGAACATGGGACCTTTTTCCATTTCTTTGTGTCTTCCTCAATTTCTTTCATGAGTATTTTATAGTTTTCTGAGTACAGATCCTTTGCGTCTTTGGTTAGATTTATTCCTAGGTATCTTATGGTTTTGGGTGCAGTTGTAAATGGGATCGACTCCTTAATTTCTCTTTCTTCTATCTTGTTGTTGGTGTATAGGAATGCCATTGGTGTCTGTACATTAATTTTATATCCTGCCACTTTACTGAATTCCTGTATGAATTCTAGCAGTTTTGGGGGGGGAGTCTTTTGGGTTTTCCACATAAAGTATCATATCACCTGCCAATTTGGATGCCTTTTATTTCTTTTTGTTGTCTGATTGCTGTAGCTAAGACTTCTAATACTATGTTGAATAGCAGTGGTGATAGTGGACATCCCTGCCGCATTCCTGACCTCAGAGGGAAAGCTCTCAGTTTTTCTCCATTGAGAATGATATTTGCTGTAGGATTTCATAGATGGCTTTTATGATATTGAGGTATGTACCCTCTATCCCTATACTCTGAAGAGTTTTGATCAAGAAAGGATGCTGTACTTTGTCAAATGCTTTTTCTGCATCTATTGAGAGGATCATATGATTCTTGTTCTTTCTTTTGTTAATGTGTTGTATCACGTTTATTATTTGTGGATGTTGAACCAACCTTACAGCCCAGGGATAAATCCCACTTGGTCATGGTGAATAATCCTTTTAATGTACTGTTG
>NW_027404619.1:0-2291 GCF_003265705.2 Callorhinus ursinus | reverse complement strand
TGGTGATGAGCACCAGGAATCTGCTCCTGAAAACAGGTCAGTTGCACAAAGAAATGAATGGAGAGACCCATCCTTAGCACTTCCTCTAGAAAAATCTAGTCCTGAAAAGTGATGAAAAGTAAGTATATCCTAGACTTCATGCAATGTGAGTTCTAATGGCAGGTACGCACTAAATCCTAGAACCCACAAAGAGTAAATCATCCAGTGTCGACTGGGGTGTTGTGACCCATCTTTTCAGACCAAATGACAGCGTTTCAGCCGACATCTCCAAGGCCTCCGAGTTTTCCCAAGGGCCTCTGTGATCCTTTGGTCCTTCCATCGACCTCCTTGGGTAGCTCTGTCCTGTCGTCTTCCTTGTCTCCTGCCTCTTCCGGGGCCCTTCCGTGGCTTCCCCCTCCCCCTGCCAGGGCCACCCTCACCAGGATTCCCCATGCCCCTTGGCTGGGCGCCAGGATCCCACACTGGGCCCCATGAGCCCAGTGCCTTGTGCAAGTCCCATGCGCTCCCTCTGGGGTCAATTGGCATCTCTCTTGCAGCGGCCTGCATCCTCCTGTGCTGGGTCTCTTCTGAGCAGTCTGTGAGGCTGCACTGTGTCCATGTCACGGGCACGGAAGTGAGAGTCCAGAAGGTCCAGATGACCTGCTCCCAGTCTCACCATGTGGCGCCTGGGCAGAGAGTGGTCCCTGAGCAGAGGAGGACTTGGGCCCAGGGAGCCTAAGGGAGGATGTGGTACAGTGAGCCCACAGGAGGAGAGTGAGCAATGTACGGGCCTGGTGCTCAGACCTGCTGGGAGACCACATCGCACTGGATCTGTCCCCAGGGCTGGAGGTTGTCAGGGTATCCACCCTCCCAGGCTGCAGCCTGGCAGGGACTGGCAGGAGAGGAGGCACCTGGTGCAGGAGTGAGCCCTCTGCAGAGATGAGGGGGCAGGTGCTCCCCCAGCAGCTGGAGGAACTCGGGGTAGTCACACTCCCAGGCTGCAGGCTGGCAGGGACTGGCAGGAGAGGAGGTATCTGGTGCAGGAGAGAGCCCTCAGGCAGAGAGGGGGGAGCAGGGGTTCCCCCAGCAGCTGGAGGAAATTGGGGTAGTGACCCTCCCAGGCTGCAGGCCGGCAGTGACTGGCAGGAGAGGAGGCACCTGGTGCAGGAGAGAGCTCTCAGGCAGAAAGGAGGGGGCAGGTGCTCCCCCAGCAGCTGGAGGAATTCGGGGTAGCCACCCTCCCAGGCGGCAGGCTGGCAGGAGAGGAGGCACATGGTGCAGGAGAGAGCTCTCAGGCAGAGAGGAGGGGGCAGGTGTTCCCCCAGCAGCTGGAGGAACTCTGGGTAGTCACCCTCCCAGGCTGCAGGCTGGCAGGGACTGGCAGGAGGAGGCGCACCTGGTGCAGGAGTGAGCCCTCTGCAGAGAGGAGGGGGCAGGTGCTCCCCCAGCAGCTGGAGGAACTCAGGGTAGCCACCCTCCCAGCCTGTAGGCTGGCAGGCTAGGAGGCACCTGGTGCAGGAGAGAGCCCTCAGGAAGAGAGGAGGGGGCAGTTGTTCCCCCAGCAGCAGGGGCACTTGGGCAGGCTGAGGGGGCATCCGTAGAAAGCAGTGCCTGCAGCTGGGGTCTCCACACAGACCCTATCCTGAGGCTCAGCACAAGCTTGTCTGATGGCCTTTGTCCCCCAAATACAAAGTCTGGACCAGGAACCCCCCCTCAAGCCCCAACTCCCAATCGTTTACACTCAGCTCAAGTGACAAGAAATGGCCAATAGTTCAGGTGGTGTTGGGTGCACAGGGACATTTGTTTTTGTGGCCCATGCTGTACCGTGGCTGGCATTTTAAAGATCTCAGGGCTTTGATTCGAAAACGGTAGGATGCTGGGAACCCCAGACAGCTTTCTGGAAACCTGCCTCTGGACCTTGCAGCCCTCCCATCCCACCAGCGCTGCTCAGAATCCCTCCAGACCACAGACCCACAGTCTTGGCTCCTCAGATTTTCCAGATGATGTGCCTTCAAAAAGCGATGCTGGTGGGGCTGCAGGACACACTGCAGATTCCACCAAATCCCCCTCCCAGAAAATGAGGGTACCACTGGACCAGCTGTCCAAAAACTGACAGGTCAGGGTTCCAAGAAGACACCAGAGGCACAGGAGGAACTGAGGAGCATCTGAAGGCCAGGTAGGGACAGTGATAATCTCCAGGTTTGCCTAGGGACAGCTCCTGTCCCCCTAAACCCTCAGTGGGATGGCTTTACTGGGGGACTGGGGGGGACCATGCCTGGAGGACCCATGGCTCCACTGTTAGAAGTCGCCTA
>NW_027404618.1:0-2293 GCF_003265705.2 Callorhinus ursinus | reverse complement strand
GAATGAGCTTTGGTAGGTTTTATCTTTCAAAGAATTTATCCCTTTCATCTAGCTAGTCAGATTTATAGGTACAAGATTGTTCATAGTTTTCCCTTATTATCCTTCTAGTGACTGCCTGTCTGCTGCATTTGTGCTGATGTCATCTTTCTAATTCCTAATATTGGTAAGTTTTAAATTTTTCTCCCTTCCCCCGTTGGTTAGTCTGACTAAAGTCAGCTGTACTGGTTCTTAAAGAACCAGCTTTGCTTTCATTAACTTTCTCTATTTGTTTTTCCTGTTGTCTATTTCATTGATTTCTTCTCTGTTATTTCTTCTACTTTGGGGTTAATTCATTCTTTTTCCAGTTTCTTAAAGTGGAAGCTGAGGTCATTGATTTGAAATCTTTTTATTCTTCTAATATATTTAACACTATAAATTTCTCCCCAAGGATTGCTCTAGTGACACCCCACAATTTATACGTTAGTTATACATTTTTTAGTTAGTTCCAAATACTTTCTAATTTCCCTTTTGATTTCATATTTGATGCATGAATTATTGAGAAGCAAGTCATTTCTTTACCAAATACTTGGGAATATTTCTGTTATTGAGTTATAATTTAATTCCATATTATGGTCAGAGTACATATTTTGAACAGCTTGATTCATTTTAAACTTTCTGAGACATGTTTTATGACATAGGATGTAGTCTATCTTCATCAATGTTCCGGGTATACCTGAAAAAGATGTATGTTCTTCTGTTTTTGGTGGAATATTCTATAAATGGCAATTAGTTCAGGACAGTTGATAGTGTTCACATTTTCTATATCCTTACTGATCTTCTGTACATTTGTTCTATAAATTATTGAGAAAGGTTATTGCAATCTCTGAATATAATTTAAATTTGTCTATTTCTTGTAGATTATATATATTTTATC
Organism: Callorhinus ursinus; assembly: GCF_003265705.2. NCBI lineage: Eukaryota > Metazoa > Chordata > Mammalia > Carnivora > Otariidae > Callorhinus > Callorhinus ursinus. Next base: position 1,380 of record NW_027404618.1, on the reverse strand, counting down.
AGTTATATTGATAAAATAATTCACATACCGTACAGTTTACCTGTTTAAACTGTGTAATTCAGTGGCTTTCTGTAGACTCACAGAGTTCTGCAACCATTACCACAACCAATTTTAGAACATTCCTATTCCCCTACATTCCTCTAAATCCCCACCCCTTAGCTGCTAGCAATGTAAAATAGTACATTCCCTCTGGAAATAGTCAGCTCCTCAAAAAATTAAACATAGAATTATCATATTACCCAGGAATGTCACTCTTATGTTCATATCCCGAAAACTTGAAAACAGGAACCCAAAGATACTTGGACACCAGTGTTCATAGCAGTACTATTCACAATAGCCAAAAAGTGTAAACAACCCAAGTGTCCATCAACAGATGAATGAGTAAACATGCTATAGATACATAAAATGGAATACTATTCAGCCATGAAAAAATGGAGTTCTGATACATGGTACCATATTAACGATCCTTGAAAATATTTTAAATGAATTAGGCCAGATACAAAAAGGACAAATATTGTATGATTCCACTTATATGAGGTATCTAGAATAGGAAATTCATAGGAACAGCAAGTGGAATAGAAGTTACCAGTGCCCAGAGGAGGGCAGAATGGGGAGCTATTGCTTAATAGTTAGAGTTTCTGTTTAGAGTCATGAAAAAGTTCTGGAATTGATAGTGGTGGTGGTCACACAACACTATGAATGTCCTTAATGCCACTGAATTGTACACTTAGAAATTGGTAAAATGGTAAACTTTGTTATTTATATTTTAATTAAAAAATTTACACTACAAAAAAGGCAAATAGAAAAGAATGCAGGAATGGGGAGAAGAAGGGACAGAAAAATATGACAGGTTTGTCATAGGTGCCACCCAATGCATTGTGTGCCTACCACATGACAGACAAAGGTCTGCTGGTGGGGCCGGGATGTTCCAGATGTGGGTCAGGCACGCTGATCCAAGTAGCTAGGCATCTACACAGTTAATTTTCCTGAACAGGTGGCAGTCCTGCAGTTTAAGTACCCACTGACATTTACTGAAATTGGGCCAGTGTTGCAAGTGGAGAGGTTTGTTGCTGGTGGTGCACAGAAGCGGGTACCCAGACTGTAAGATTAGGAGAACCCGATGAAGACTGATGCCAAGAAGACCTTCAAAGAGGACTTCCCTGGGGATATCTTCAATGTGACCGACTTTGACTGCTTCAGATCGGAAAAAAAAAAAAACTTTGATTCTTAGAATCACTTACTTCAGCAACTCAAGGTGATATTAAGTTAAGAAACAGCTAGACTTCCCAGAACATTTGGAACTCAAAGAAGACAATGTCTTCCAGGTTCCTAAAAGCAAACTAATGAATGGCCACTGGGGAGAAATCATCTGTCTTATTT
>NW_027404617.1:0-2293 GCF_003265705.2 Callorhinus ursinus | reverse complement strand
GTTGAGTTTGATAAGTTCTATATAGATTTTGGATCCTAGCCCTTTGTTTGATAATACATTTGCAAATATCTTCTCCCATTCCGTAGGCTGCCTTTTAGTTTTGTTGACTCTTTCCTTTGCTGTGCAAAAGCTTTTTATCTTGATCAATAAGGAAACAAGGGCTTTGAATGACACACTGGACCAGATGGACTTAACAGATATAGTCAGAGCATTTCATCCTAAAGCAACAGAATACACATTCTTCTCAAGGGCACATGGAATGGTCTCCAGAATAGATCACATACTGGGTCACAAATCAGGTCTCAACAGGTATAAAGTTGTTTTCTTAACATTACTTAGGTCCCCAAAATACACCCCACATAGTTGAATTGGTGGATAAATACCAAAGCTGCAGGTTGGAAAAAATGATTACCCTAATTCTCTAAGAAACCACCATAGGGAGGAAAGTAGAGTCAAGAAATGCAAAATACTTTAAAATTTAAAGCACATTCCTTCAAAAACATATGATAATACAGGTAAAGGCATTTCTTAAATATATTCACATACAAATAAATTACAGAACCTGAACCAAAGGGACTTAAGAAGAACTAAAGAAATTGGGGGGTCAATGATGTGTTTTAATCCCAAAAGTCAGGCTTCCAAAGTCATTTCCATTTGGACCTTTAATGAACAGCTAACTCTACTGCAAGTAGAACAGTTCCAATCATGAAAGGAGAAAAAAAAATCTCATTTTTATTATTAGAAAATACAAGTAAAGGAAGCTTGCTATTCCTGATTTTTGTAGAGTCCCATTTACACATGAGGATACAAAAAATTTACTTGAAATATTAGTAGTCAAATACTTCACATATCTGGATGCAAGGGAAAACAGATATGTCCACCATCATCTATGAATTTATATCTTTAAAGCACAATGATTAGAAGCCAGCTAGCAAACAAACAACAGGGGAGTCCCTCCAATTTTCTCCATAGTCCCCAAGAGGGAACCTCCTAAGAATGCTCTTATTGGCTAATCCTGGGTTAAATTCCCACTTTTTGGGCCAACGGCTATGGCTCAGGGGCAGTAAATCTGTCATAGGTTGAACCAACATGAAGCTTAAGGTATAAATTGCTCTCATTGGGAACTCCCATTATCCAAGTGATTTGTGATTACTATATTCAGTTCTAGCCCGTTAACTTTTTTCTTCAAATTTGTCATTACCATTATTACAACTGTTTCATACAATCATTAGTTTCACTTACCTCTATTTACTAAATCATTCTGTGACCCTTCTTACTCACAGCTGAGATCATCTTCCATCTCCTTAACTGTATTCTTTCTTTTTTTTATGTTAAATTAGCTGACAAGTAATACATCATTAGTTTTTGATGTAGTATTCAACAATTCATTAGTTGTGTATATACCCGGTGCCCATCTTCTTTAGAAGCTCCTCTAATACGGTATCCAATGGTGGAAACACTATGAGTTACCATTTTTCTCAAATGTCTTCTTCCTGAGTTAAGTTTTTAAGGTAGCCAGCATTGAGATGGGCTTAAGTGTGCAGGGCATTTAATCAGGTTCGATAACTGAGGAAGGCACCAGATATTTATTAATGGCCTCTCCTTAATCAGACATAAAATGTGGCCCTCGGGGAAGCCCCAGAGCTTGGGCCAGGCAGCTCTCTGCAGCTGACGAAATGCCTGAAAGGTGTAATGGCTAAGGACTTCCAGCTGACTGCACTCTAAGTAGCCAAAGCCGAAAGTCTTTGTTGAGGGGTGTTCTGGACGGTCCATCTTTATGTCTATCATAGCCTCATTATCAAATGATACCTTGACTAAGTATGCAACTGCGGCTTGACAGGTATTTTCTCTCAGCACATGCTTTTCTTGATCAAAAGAGGTATGCTGTCACACTACCTGGTATTGTTTTCAGGCCCAGCGTCCTTTTGTCTGCTATTGTGCTCTCTATGCTTACATCGTAGCCTTACTAGGAAGTCTCCAGCTGTGCTTCCTGAATCTAGAAATTCATGATTTCCCTAAATTCTGGGGAAATTACCAGGCATTTGTCTTTGAATATTATTTTCCAAATTTGCCCAATTTCCTCCTCCTGGAATGCCAGTGAGAGGCATTAACAACTACTTACTCCATTCCTTGAGCCTCTTTGCCTCACTTTCATTCTATTTTTCTCTTTATCCATCTATGAGGGGTTCTGTGTTATTTCTTTCACCCATCTTCTAGTTCACCCATTCTCTCTATCCAGTAGGTGTCCTTTGTTGTGTACAATTTCATGAATCTTTTAATCTACTGGTTATGA
>NW_027404616.1:1204-2294 GCF_003265705.2 Callorhinus ursinus | reverse complement strand
GGTTTCCAGAGGGGTTGCACCAGCTTGCATTCCCACCAACAGTGTAGGAGGGTTCCCCTTTCTCCACATTCCCGCCAACATCTGTCGTTCCCTGACTTGTTAATTTTAGCCATTCTGACGGGTGTGAAGTGGTATCTCATTGAGGTTTTGATTTGGATTTCCCTGATGCCGAGTGATGTTGAGCACTTTTTCATGTGCCTGTTGGCCATTTGGATGTCTTCTTTGGAGAAATGTCTGTTCATGTCTTCTGCCCATTTCTTGATTGGATTATTTGTTGCTTGGGTGTTGAGTTTGATAAGTTCTTTATAGATTTTGGATACTAGCCCTTTATCTGATATGTCATTTGCAAATATTTTCTCCCCTTCTGTCGGTTGTCTTTTGGTTTTGTGGACTGTTTTTTTGCTGTGCAAAAGCTTTTTATCTTGATGAAATCCCAATAGTTCATTTTTGTCCGGGCTTCCCGTGCCTTTGGCGATGTTTCTAGGAAGAAGTTGCTGCGGCTAAGGTCGAAAAGGTTGCTACCTGTGTTCTCTTTTAGGATTTGGATGGACTCCTGTCTCACGTTTAGGTCTTTCAACCATTTGGAGTCTATTTTTGTGTGTGGTGTAAGGAAATGGTCCAGTTTCATTCTTCTGCATGTGGCTGTCCAATTTTCCCAACACCATTTGTTGAAGAGACTGTCTTTTTGCCATTGGACATTCTTTCCTGCTTTGTCAAAAATAAGTTGACCATAGAGTTGAGGGCCCACTTCTGGGCTCTCGATTCTGTTCCATTGATCTATGCGTCTGTTTTTGTGCCAGTACCAAACTGTCTTGATGATGACAGCTTTGTAATAGAGGTGGAAGTCCGGAATTGTGATGCCGCCAGCTTTGCTTTTCTTTTTCAGTATTCCTCTGGCTATTCTGGGTCTCTTCTGGTTCCATACAAATTTTAAGATTATTTGTTCCATTTCTTTGAAAAAAGTGGATGGTATTTTGATGGGGATTGCATTGTATGTGTAGATTGCTCTAGGTAGAATTGACATATTCACAATGTTGATTCTCCCAATACATGAGCATGGAACGTTTTTCCATTTCTTTGTGTCTTCTTC
>NW_027404616.1:0-1104 GCF_003265705.2 Callorhinus ursinus | reverse complement strand
TTCTTTCCTGCTTTGTCAAAAATAAGTTGACCATAGAGTTGAGGGTCTATTTCTGGGCTCTCAATTCTGTTCCATTGATCTATGTGTCTGTTTTTGTGCCAGTACCAAACTGTCTTGATGATGACAGCTTTGTAATAGAGCTGGAAGTCCGGAATTGTGATGCCGCCAGCTTTGCTTTTCTTTTTCAGTATTCCTCTGGCTATTCTGGGTCTCTTCTGGTTCCATACAAATTTTAAGATTATTTCTTCCATTTCTTTGAAAAAAGTGGATGGTATTTTGATGGGGATTGCATTGAATGTGTAGATTGCTCTAGGTAGCATTGACATCTTCACAATGTTGATTCTCCCAATCCATGAGCATGGAACGTTTTTCCATTTCTTTGTGTCTTCTTCAATTTCTTTCATGAGTATTTTATAGTTTTCTGAGTACAGATCCTTTGCCTCTTTGGTTAGATTTATTCCTAGGTATCTAATTGTTTTGGGTGCAATTGTAAATGGGATAGACTCCTTGATTTGTCTCCCTTCTGTCTTGTTGTTGGTGTAGAGGAATGCCACTGATTTCTGTGCATTGATATTATATCCTGCTACTTTACTGAATTCCTGTATGAGTTCTCGCAGTTTTGGGGTGGAGTCTTTTGGGTTTTCCACATACAGTATCATATCATCTGCAAAGAGTGAGAGTTTGTCTTCCTCTTTGCCGATTTGGATGCCTTTGATTTCTTTTTGTTGTCTGATTGCTGTGGCTAGGACTTCTAATACTATGTTGAATAGCAGTGGCGAGAGTGGACATCCCTGCCGCGTTCCTGACCTTAGGGGAAAAGCTCTCAGTCTTTCCCCATTGGGAATTATATTCGCTGTAGGATTTTCATAGATGGCTTTTATGATATTGAGGTATGTACCCTCTATCCCTATAGTCTGAAGAGTTTTGATCAAGAAAGGATGGTGTACTTTGTCAAATGCTTTTTCTGCATCTATTGAGAGGATCATATGATTCTTGCTCTTTCTTTTGTTAATGTATTGTATCACGTTGATTGATTTGCGGGTGTTGAACCAGCCTTGCAGCCCAGGAATAAATCCCACTTCGTCATGGTGAATAATTCTTTTA
>NW_027404615.1:0-2295 GCF_003265705.2 Callorhinus ursinus | reverse complement strand
CCCCTGCCCCCCGGCGCAGTGCTCTGATGCCTGTCCCCACCCCTGCCTGTCCCACAGGCACCAGCTCCGGAGCCCCTCAGGGCTGCCCCTCCCCTCCCCAGCCAGCCCCCGGGACAGGCTCTCCAACCTGGCCTAGGAAGGCTTTTCCTCCCCCTCGCCCTCCCCCTCCCCTGGCTGCCACCCAGTCAGGGGCCCTGCAGACCAGCCCTGGGGGCGGGGGGTAGGCGGGGGCTGCTCACACTGCTTTCCTGCCTCACCCAAAAGGTCCTTCAGACTAGGGATGACCCCGCCGCCTGGGAGCCTGTGCGCCCCTTGTGGTCAGACAGCCAGGCCCTGGGAAGGGGCCGACCCCACCTGCTCCTGCCCCAAGAAGGAGGCTCTTCCGGACGCTGTTCTGGGCTCCTTCAGTTCCCAAAGAGGCTCCTTGGGGGGCTCACCAGGTCACACTCAACCCGGGGAGTGCCCGGTGGGCTGGGCTCTGTCCCGGGACCCACTCAGGATGCCGGGGGTGTGGGTGTACAATCCTGGTCCTCCTAGAAATGAACAGGGCCCTGAGCCCGCTGCACCAAGATCAGCCTCTGCTCAGGGCCTGAGAAGCGCCTCAGGGGCCAACCAGCTCCACCTTCACCCTCCACCTCCCTTCTTCCAGGCCAGACCCCATCCTGACAGTAACAGCGCTTCCGGTTAGATACAAGAAAGAACAGATCTGCTGAGACAGTCAGTGTGTGAGACGCATCCTGATGTCCGGAATGAGCACAATCAGGGGATTGGGTATTTTTTAAATTGCCTGTTATGATGTCGTTGACGTATAGCATCATGTTATTTTCTGGTGCCCAACACGATCTGTGGTTGTAGCTTCTACAAAATGAGCACCACAATTACTTACACCTGTCACCAGACCGACAGCCTTTCATTCTTCTGAACTTAGCAGCTTTCAACTATGCAGTACGGTATTGTTAACCACGGTCACCGTGCCGTGGTCCCAGACTTACGTATTTTAAAACAGGAAGTTTAGGGGCGCCTGGGTGGCTCTGTTGGTTACAAGGCCAACTTGTGATTTCGGCTCAGGTTGACGAGGGAGAAGAAGGCTGGCTGGGGACAAAGCACAAGCTGACACCTTGCAAACCGCCCCCCCCGGGGGGGATCTGTGTGACATTGTTCCAGGAAGCTCCCAACTCTCTTCATGTTAATGCCTTGCTAGAGGGGAAAACAACCTTGACAATGGCAAGGCCTCCGGTATATCCTGTAAGTCTTCTTTAACACACGAAAATCCTTTTGAAACCTCTCTTTTCCTTACCTCCCCCAGCTCCCAAGTACTAATCAGCCACCCCTCACAACCCAGGCCAGCAGCTCTTTCTGCCCACGGGTCCTGTCCCCGGGCCTTAATAAAACCACCATTTTGCACCAAAGATGCCTCAAGAACTCTTTCTTGGTTGTGGGCTCTGGACCTCACCCCACCGAACCTCACCTATATTCCAAAACCATCCAGGGCTGGCTCCTCGGTAAAGGTTGACCTGACCCACAGTCTTATCTCTACAGGATCTAAACTCAGAAACGGAACCAACCCTGGCCAGAGGATCGAGAGTCAATGGTGTGCACTCTCGCTCCTGACTTTGACCTCCACTCTGTCACCTGAGGATAACTTTTGCCCCAATTCCCTGCTGAATCCCCACTGCAAAGCCCCTTCCTGAATATGTGTGCTCCCTTACCTTACGACCTCCCCAGGCTTACCCTTCCAGAAGACATCTGTGAAGATCCTCATGTGCCCCTCACCTGGTGCAAGTGAATTTGCTTATCTTCTGGCTTGGTTGTGTCTTTTCCTTACTTATTTATTTTTATTTTTTAAATTTTTCTTAATTTTAATTAATTTATTTATTTAGGCTGTGACCTTTAGCTCCACACCCATCAGGGGGCAAACACACCTTCCTCTGAGCACTACTGCCCCCAAGCCGTATTGATTAAAACAATTAAATCCATAGCTCCCAGACACACTGAGAGTAAGATCCAATCCCTCCCCGCGACCTGTGAGTCAGGACACACCTCCTCTACCCCCCTCCTGCCACACTGGCCACTTGTGTCCCTGGGATACCTGTCTCTCTGCCTCGGGGCCTTTGCACGAGCGGTCCCCTCCCCCTGGAGTGCTCTTCCTGTCTGGGCACTGAGGACGTTTGAGTTCGTGGCCCATCCTGAGTCGGCTGGAGGCCCAGACGTGCGGTGCCCTGCTTAGGAGCGGTCTGAGGGGGGCAGAGATGCCTGGAAGTGACATTTGCAACTCTGTCATCCTGATAGGACCCC
>NW_027404614.1:0-2295 GCF_003265705.2 Callorhinus ursinus | reverse complement strand
CCCCTGCCCCCCGGCGCAGTGCTCTGATGCCTGTCCCCACCCCTGCCTGTCCCACAGGCACCAGCTCCGGAGCCCCTCAGGGCTGCCCCTCCCCTCCCCAGCCAGCCCCCGGGACAGGCTCTCCAACCTGGCCTAGGAAGGCTTTTCCTCCCCCTCGCCCTCCCCCTCCCCTGGCTGCCACCCAGTCAGGGGCCCTGCAGACCAGCCCTGGGGGCGGGGGGTAGGCGGGGGCTGCTCACACTGCTTTCCTGCCTCACCCAAAAGGTCCTTCAGACTAGGGATGACCCCGCCGCCTGGGAGCCTGTGCGCCCCTTGTGGTCAGACAGCCAGGCCCTGGGAAGGGGCCGACCCCACCTGCTCCTGCCCCAAGAAGGAGGCTCTTCCGGACGCTGTTCTGGGCTCCTTCAGTTCCCAAAGAGGCTCCTTGGGGGGCTCACCAGGTCACACTCAACCCGGGGAGCGCCCGGTGGGCTGGGCTCTGTCCCGGGACCCACTCAGGATGCCGGGGGTGTGGGTGTACAATCCTGGTCCTCCTAGAAATGAACAGGGCCCTGAGCCCGCTGCACCAAGATCAGCCTCTGCTCAGGGCCTGAGAAGCGCCTCAGGGGCCAACCAGCTCCACCTTCACCCTCCACCTCCCTTCTTCCAGGCCAGACCCCATCCTGACAGTAACAGCGCTTCCGGTTAGATACAAGAAAGAACAGATCTGCTGAGACAGTCAGTGTGTGAGACGCATCCTGATGTCCGGAATGAGCACAATCAGGGGATTGGGTATTTTTTAAATTGCCTGTTATGATGTCGTTGACGTATAGCATCATGTTATTTTCTGGTGCCCAACACGATCTGTGGTTGTAGCTTCTACAAAATGAGCACCACAATTACTTACACCTGTCACCAGACCGACAGCCTTTCATTCTTCTGAACTTAGCAGCTTTCAACTATGCAGTACGGTATTGTTAACCACGGTCACCGTGCCGTGGTCCCAGACTTACGTATTTTAAAACAGGAAGTTTAGGGGCGCCTGGGTGGCTCTGTTGGTTACAAGGCCAACTTGTGATTTCGGCTCAGGTTGACGAGGGAGAAGAAGGCTGGCTGGGGACAAAGCACAAGCTGACACCTTGCAAACCGCCCCCCCCGGGGGGGATCTGTGTGACATTGTTCCAGGAAGCTCCCAACTCTCTTCATGTTAATGCCTTGCTAGAGGGGAAAACAACCTTGACAATGGCAAGGCCTCCGGTATATCCTGTAAGTCTTCTTTAACACACGAAAATCCTTTTGAAACCTCTCTTTTCCTTACCTCCCCCAGCTCCCAAGTACTAATCAGCCACCCCTCACAACCCAGGCCAGCAGCTCTTTCTGCCCACGGGTCCTGTCCCCGGGCCTTAATAAAACCACCATTTTGCACCAAAGATGCCTCAAGAACTCTTTCTTGGTTGTGGGCTCTGGACCTCACCCCACCGAACCTCACCTATATTCCAAAACCATCCAGGGCTGGCTCCTCGGTAAAGGTTGACCTGACCCACAGTCTTATCTCTACAGGATCTAAACTCAGAAACGGAACCAACCCTGGCCAGAGGATCGAGAGTCAATGGTGTGCACTCTCGCTCCTGACTTTGACCTCCACTCTGTCACCTGAGGATAACTTTTGCCCCAATTCCCTGCTGAATCCCCACTGCAAAGCCCCTTCCTGAATATGTGTGCTCCCTTACCTTACGACCTCCCCAGGCTTACCCTTCCAGAAGACATCTGTGAAGATCCTCATGTGCCCCTCACCTGGTGCAAGTGAATTTGCTTATCTTCTGGCTTGGTTGTGTCTTTTCCTTACTTATTTATTTTTATTTTTTAAATTTTTCTTAATTTTAATTAATTTATTTATTTAGGCTGTGACCTTTAGCTCCACACCCATCAGGGGGCAAACACACCTTCCTCTGAGCACTACTGCCCCCAAGCCGTATTGATTAAAACAATTAAATCCATAGCTCCCAGACACACTGAGAGTAAGATCCAATCCCTCCCCGCGACCTGTGAGTCAGGACACACCTCCTCTACCCCCCTCCTGCCACACTGGCCACTTGTGTCCCTGGGATACCTGTCTCTCTGCCTCGGGGCCTTTGCACGAGCGGTCCCCTCCCCCTGGAGTGCTCTTCCTGTCTGGGCACTGAGGACGTTTGAGTTCGTGGCCCATCCTGAGTCGGCTGGAGGCCCAGACGTGCGGTGCCCTGCTTAGGAGCGGTCTGAGGGGGGCAGAGATGCCTGGAAGTGACATTTGCAACTCTGTCATCCTGATAGGACCCC
>NW_027404613.1:805-2297 GCF_003265705.2 Callorhinus ursinus | reverse complement strand
TGAACAAACAATGAATCATGGAACACTGCATCAAAAACTAATGATGTAATATATGGTGATTAACATAACAATAAAAAAAAATTAAAAAAAAAATAAAAATAAAAATAAAAAAAATAAAAAAAATTAAAAAAAAAAATAAAATAAAACAAAGACTGTAATAAGAGATGAGGAAAGACACTATATTCTACTTAAAGCGTCTATCCAATAAGAAGATCTAACAATTGTAAATATCTATGCCCCGAACATGGGTGCAGCCAATTATATAAGGCAATTAATAACAAAAGCAAAGAAACACATTGACAACAATACAATAATAGTGGGGGACTTTAATACCCCCCCGACTGAAATGGACAGATCATCTAAGCAAAAGATCAACGAGGAAATAAAGACTTTAAATGACACACTGGACCAAATGGACTTCACAGACATATTCAGAACATTCCATCCCAAAGCAACGGAATACACATTCTTCTCTAGTGTCCATGGAACATTCTCCAGAATTGATCACATCCTAGGTCACAAATCAGGTCTCAACCGGTACCAAAAGATTAGGATCATTCCCTGCATATTCTGAGACCACAATGCTTTGAAACGAGAACTCAATCACAAGAGGAAAGTCGGAAAGAACTCAAATATATGGAGGCTAAAGAGCATCCTACTAAAGAGTGAATTGGTCAACCAGGAAATTAAGGAAGAATTAAAAAAATTCATGGAAAACAATGAAAATGAAAACACTACTGTTCAAAATTTTTGAGATGCAGCAAAGGCAGTCCTAAGAGGAAAGTATATAGCAATACAAGCCTTTCTCAAGAAACAAGAAAGGTCTCAAATACACAACCTAACCCTACACCTAAAGGAGTTAGAGAAAAAACAGGAAACAAAGCCTAAACCCAGCAGGAGAAGAGAAATAAGAAAGATAAGAGCAGAAATCAATGAAATAGAAACCAAAAGAACAGTAAAACAGATCAATGAAACTAGGAGCTGGTTCTTTGAAAGAATTAACAAGATTGATAAACCCCTGTTCAGACTTATCAAAAAAAAAGAGAAATGACCAAAATCATGAATGAAAGAGGAGAGATCGCAACCAACAGCAAAGACATACAGTTATAAGAACATATTATGAGCAACTCTATGCCAGCAAATTAGATAACCTGGAAGAAATGGGTGCATTCCTAGAGATGTTTCAACTACCAAAATTGAACCAGGAAGAAATAGAAAACCTGAACAGACCTATAACCCCTAAGGAAATTGAAGCAGTCATCAAAAATCTCACAACAAACAAAAGCCCAGGGCCAGATGGCTTCCCAGGGGAATTCTACCAAACATTTAAAGAAGAATTAATACCTATTCTCCTGAAACTGTTCCAAAAAATAGAAGTGGAAGGAGAACTTCCAAACTCATTTTATGAGGTCACCATTACCTTGATCCCAAAACCAGACAAAGAGCCCATCAAAAGGAGAATTATAGACCAATATCCTTGATGAACATGGAT
>NW_027404613.1:0-705 GCF_003265705.2 Callorhinus ursinus | reverse complement strand
TACAGCATCCTTTCTTGATCAAAACTCTTCAGAGTATAGGGATAGAGGGTACACACCTGAATAGCATAAATCCATCTATGAAAAACCTACAGCGAATATCATTCTCAATGGGGAAAAGCTGAGAGCTTTCCGCCTAATGTCAGGAATGTGACATGGACGTCCAGTATCACCACTGCTATTCAACGTAGTATTAGAAGTCCTAGCCACAGCAATCAGACAACAAAAAGAAATCAAAGGCATCCAAATCAGCATAAAGGGAGTCAAGCTCTCACTCTTTGCAGATGATAGGACACTTTAGGTGGAAAACCAAAGGACTCCACCCCAAACTGCTAGAACTCATACAGGAATTCAGTAAAGTGGCAGGAAATCAATGCCCAGAAATCAGTGGCATTCCTATACACCAATAACAAGACAGAAGAGAGACATAGCAACGAGTTGATCCCATTTTCAGTTGCACCGAAAACCATAAGATACATAGGCATAAATCTAACCGAAGAGGCAAAGGATCTGTACTCAGAAAACTATAAAATATTCATGGAAGAAATTGAAGAAGACACAAAGAAATGGAAGAATTTTCCAAGCTCATGGATTGGAAGAACAAACATTGTGAAGATGTCAATGCTATCTAGCGCAGTCTACACATTCAGTGCAATCCCCATCAAAATACCATCCACGTTTTTCAAAGAAATGGAACAAATAATCCTA
>NW_027404612.1:0-2298 GCF_003265705.2 Callorhinus ursinus | reverse complement strand
GGAAATATTGCCCTGGATGATGACACCAGCATCAACCGGCACAACAACTTCAGGATGTTTTTGCAAGCCTTGATGCTGTTGTTCAGGTGTGTTGTTTGGGGAGTCAGCACAGGCTCAGAAGCTCCTCCGTTCAGGAGGGACAGGGCATGTGCCGACCCAGAGGTCCACCCCCTCCGACCCCAGCTAGTGCTGGCTTCCCCTCAGTGGGCCTTCCCAGCTTCTTCTCCCCTCTTCCTCCTTCCTTCCCTAAGGGTTCCTGGGTCTTGGGACAGATGGAAGGGAAGCCTATGAGGGAGGTCAACCTGAGAGCCCCAGGTGAGGCTGGCCTTGACCACCTTAGCTCAGATCCCTGGGGGTGGCCAGAAGGCCTCTGGTGAAGCTGCAGCCAAGGGTCTGGGAGGACAGAAGGTGTCCAGCAGGGCCTTTTTCGGTGTGCTGGCCATAGGCTTTGCATCTGCTCACCTTGTTGAATGCGGGGTCGGGGGGAGGGGGGGGGGGGGGGGGGGCAGGGCAGGGGGACACAGTGTGTGCTACTCAGGGACCCAAGGAACTCAACTGGCCAGAGTGAGTGCCTCCACCTGCCCCATGGCTCACAGGACTGCAATTCCCTAGGTTCCAGGCTCCAAGGCAGGCAGAGTAGCTTGTTTCTGGCTCAAACACCTCCCTGTGTGTTCGACAGGGCTGCATGTCAGCTTTTGTTCCGAGACGTGACACACTCTCTGTGGCCCATCCTGGCTTGGGGGCTTTGGGGAGGGGGTGAATGTGTCTCACTGCCTCCGTGTCCCCTTTGTTAAGGCAAGCCCACCACATGACCATAGGAGGGTAGAAAGGAGCTCTTCGTAGGGACTTGTGGAGGAGGGGTGCTGACATAAAACCCTTCTTGAGGTGCCCACACACTTGTTTGTTCATACAGATGCACCAGGATGCTGTAAGGCCTGTGCTGGGAGATGCCCAGCATGGTTAATCCCAGGCAGATGCATCAGAGAAGGTGAGGAGAAGCCACCTGAGCGGGGACTGCGGAGGGGGTGCGAGCTCGCAGGACCCCGCGGAGGAAGGGCGCGCTGTGTAGACGCCGGGGCGTTGTGCGCGGTGACGCAGGGTCCCCGCGGTGCTGTGCGCGGGGCTGTCGGGTCTCCCCTTCCTGGGCTCGGATCCGGTCGGGGGTCCCGGGGTCTGTGTTCACGCGCCCCTTGGATTCGGTTCCGGGGCTCCTCGGCCGGGCTGCGGTCAGGCAGCGGGCCCCCGCCGCGGCGCTCGCGCTCCCCGGGCCTCGGCCCTGCGTGTCCTCCCCGCGGCCGCGCCGTCGGGGTCGGGGTGGGGCTCCGCCTGCGTCACGAAGGTCGGCGTCTGGGCTTCTCCGGGCCGTGCGGACGTGGTGGTTTGAAGAGGAACCGACTCTGCGGGAAACCCGTCAGCGCAGCGCAGACCCTCCCTCTCCACACTCAGACCCCAGCTGGCGTCTCCTCACCGCACGCAGGGTGCTTCAGGGCGTTTTACCCCCAACGGGGACACTGTCCCGCGGAACCACCACAGAACCCTAAGTGAGGACGTCATCCCGGTGCCCACGTTATAACCCAGGCCACGGGCCCACTTCCCCTGTGGCCACCTGCCCCACGGGCTGACACGTCCTTTCCATTCAGATCCACTTTTCTTCTTCTGGAACTGCTCCCGACACTTTCCCTTATTCGCACAACCCTTAGGGACTGAAGGAGCACAGATGGCCCCTACTGGAGTGGACTTTTCTGTCTGGCTTCTGTCAGTGGGGCTGTTTTCAGTGGCCGTCCCCGTCGTGACCTGCATCGGTCCCTCATTCCCGTGTTCACTGGGACTAAACATAGTCACAGTGAACCCTCAGAACGTGTCAGGCGCACAGTTCTCGGCCTTAGCTGAGTTCCCACGGTGGCACGTCGTTCTCCAGAACTTCTTCCTTCTCCCCGAGGGCGGCTCTGTAGGCAGGAGACACCAGCTCCCCGTCCCCCTTCCCCTCGGCCCCTGCAGCCACATTCTACTGTGTGTCTCAGGACACTTCATGTAAGTGGGACCACAGAGCGTCTGTCCTTCTGTGACTGGCTGATGTCACTCAGCGTGATGACTTCCAGCTTCATGCGTGTTGTTGCCTGTGTCAGAGCCCCCTTCGTTTTTAAGGCTGAATCGTGTTCCGTGGTGTGTACACCATGTTTTGTTTACCCATTCGTCTGTCAGTGGACACTTGGGTTGCTTCCCCCTTTTGGCTGTGGTGAAAAGTGCTGCGCTGAATAAGGGTACTTCTCCTTTCAATTTTGGGGGTATCTAGGAGTA
>NW_027404611.1:0-2298 GCF_003265705.2 Callorhinus ursinus | reverse complement strand
AGAGAAACCTCAGAAGTGTGAGAGAACACACACACAGACACACACACACTCATGCATGCACACGGACACCAATTTCTCTTTCTACAATGGATGTGCCAATGGCTTCAAAGCCCTCCTTTCTAACTCTATTCTCGTTTTAGACCATTTCCAAAGGAAGGCAGGAGGAAACAGACATCCATTTCTCCAACCCAAAACAGTATCCTCCTTGAAGCCTTTGAGAAGAACTGCTTTCCAAGCATTGCTACCAGGGAACACCTGGCCAGACTCACAGGTCTTCCAGAATCCCGCATTCAGGTCCATTTTCAGAGTGTGGCCTGTGAGTTTTACAAACATGGAAAGGATAGCGGCGCCTGAGACGTTGCTGGGGAATCGTGGGCTCCTTTGAGTTATCCACAGGATCCAGTGCCCAGGCAATGAGGGGAAAGTGTTGAACTTGCAAGTGAGAGACCGCTGAAAAAGAATTTCGAAACCAAATGGTGTGTGAGTGTTTGGGGGTGGGGAGTTGGCAGTGTACAGGTATGTAGAAATAGTGAGCAGACAAAAGAGGGGAAATGGAAACATTGGCACCTATCTAGAGATCACACAAACTGCCAGCTCTTGAGCAGCGTAGTAGCACTCTCCATGGGGCCCTCAGGATTTCCTGAGTGTGAGTGGGGTTGCTGTCTTGTGTGTGGCAACGTGTTTGTCAGTGTCCTGGGCCTGAGGAGCGCAGGGCGGGAGTGGAATCTACCCACAAACCACACCTTGTCTGGATAAACTAAGTATCCAGGCTAATTGTCCCAAGGAGTATTGGCAGGTGGGTCAGAGGTCCCATGTGCCCTGGTTGAGAAGGCTCTGCACAGAGTGGTTCCTGGTATAGGAGTTGTGAAACGCCCTTATGGTATATGGAGGCAGACTCTCTGGAAGCCTCTCCTTTGGGACAAGAGCCAGTGACCCTGCTTCAAGCGGGCTTTCATGGGCCTGTACTCCAAGAAGTCATGTCCATGGACACAGGGAAGCTCAACGTGCTCTTTCCTGAAAACTCTTTTTCCCATGTAGCAAATGGAGGAGAGGGAGAGCCAAATCTGAATGTGAGTGTTGTAGATGTGGATTCCTGGCTGCCTATTCCTTCCTCTAGACCCATCAGTGATGTGCTTGTAGACTTACCTATCATGTGGATATGATGCCAGGAGTGCAGGGTAGGGACTGAAAATCCAGCAGACCTGAGAGCCTGCAATACAAGTGTATCAAACGGGGATGGTCTCCAGCCCAGGTGTCCACAATTTCCCTGGGTGTTCACCTCGTTTCCAAAGGCCAGGTGAAAGTTATGGACAGAGTTCCCTTGAGATTCAGACCAAGAGTCCTGGCCTTCTCCGTGAGAGATCCCAGGTGGGGGAAGAGGGGAAAGAGAGCTGACATCTATCCCTTCTTCCATGGCCACGACATCTCTTCACTGTCCCAGTATGGTTCCAGATCAGAAGAGCTCGGCACCCAGGGCAGAGCAGAAAGGGCCCCGTGAAGGACCTGGAAGCACACCACAAACCCAGTCGTTGTGTGACAGTCCCAGGGGAACCGGTCCTCCTGACCAGTGTCCCTGTAAGCTCTCCTCAACTGGCTCTGTCCTATCCCCTGGGAAGCATGCAGGCCCTTGCTGCAGGGACAAATCCCATTCCCTGCATGGGCTATGCCCCTCCAGTTTTCTGTGGGGTCCTGGGAGCCACGATTTTCCCACCGACCCAACATGGGCAGGGAGGATACAACTTTCCTGCTGCTGGGGGTCTGAGGAGCCGTTCCTTGACGGGACCAACTCTGGGAGGGTTTCTCTCCATTCCACATGCTCTTCTTTGCCCCCCGTCCCAAGGGGAATACCAGCAGCAACATGAGCACCCTGGCATGGCACCCCTCCACTTCCAAGACTACCCTCCCCCTCTAGCTGAGAATCCTTGCCAAGGCTTGAAGGAGGCAGGACACCCCGGGAGCAACCACGCAGCACAGTGCGGGGGCGAGGGGTCCCAGCTTGTCATCGGCACAGGACAGGCTCAGGATGGGGCAGTTCTGCAGCCTGCACATGCTGAGATCCCTGGCTGGCAGCAGCAGGCACATCCTACTGTAGGGCTGTCTTCTGCACTCAACCCACAGCACCAACCATCTATAGAAGCCTCAAGTTATTTAGAGGAATTTTGCTCAGCTTGCAGAGATGGAAGAAGACACACAAGCATTTCTCAGTGGGTATTTGCCGCAAGAGGACGCTCCGGGACCCTGGAAACACCCCTCAGGTAGGAGGAGTTTCACGCCCTACTGGCCATGCTGCATGACTCC
>NW_027404610.1:0-2299 GCF_003265705.2 Callorhinus ursinus | reverse complement strand
CAGGAATTCAGCTGAATAGGGATCAAACCATTCTGAACACCTACGAAGAAACAGGAGATCGAACAGGAGAGTAGCAACAACTCTCTGAACAGAGAAGCGACCACTTTCTGGAAGGTAGGGCGTGCGGAGAAGTGAATCCGAGGCGATATTCGGGAGGATAGACGGCGGGGGAGGGGCCTCCGTCGGCCGCTTCTGGCAAGTGATAGAGCCGCGGAGCACAAAATCGGACCTTTTAGAAGTCGGCTCGGCGGAGGGACGTTGCTGCAGTGGCTAAGCGGGGGGTGGAATCCTCCCGGGACAGTGTGGTCTCAGGACCCTTGGGGTCACGGAGAGACCGGGGGTGCCTGAGTGCGGCAGAGCTCCCAGGTATCAGAGCGGGGAAGCCGGCTGCAGAGACGGAGCCGAGGCGCGGGCTCTCAGCTCGGGGTTGCCATAAACTGTGATCTGCGGCCCAATCGGGGCACGGCTCCCCCAGCAGGGACCCAACAAGCAGCAGATCCGGGGAGACTCCCCTTCCTTCCCGGGGAGGAGCGGTGCGGGAACGCACTGCAGGGATCTGCTGGGTTTGGAGACTCCGTGCGGGCTCAGGTGCCAGAGATAGCAACGCTCGATCACAGGCCGGGTGAGCACAGAGTGTGGCCGGAGACCGGGGACATGGGAGTGACTGCTTTTCTCTGGGGGCGCACTGAGGAGCGGGGCCCCGAGTTCTCGGCTCCTCCGGGTGGAGATTGGGAGGCCACCATTTCTGCCCTGGTCCTCCAAAGCTGTACCGAGAGCTTGCAGGGAACAAAAGCTCCTGAGAACAAACCGGAGCAGCTTCCTTAGCCCGGACCGACAAGGGCGGGGCAATTCCGCCTCCGGCAAAGACATTTGGAAACCACAGCAACAGGCCCCTCCCCCAGAAGATCAGCACAAACAGCCAGCGAGCCAAGACCAAGTTGATCGATCAAGGAGAATGGGAGAACTCCAGCGCTAGGGGAATACTGCACATAGATTCATGGCTTTTTTTTTTTTTTTTTTTACCATGATCCATTATTTCATCAAAGTTAATTTTTGTTGACTGTTTTTTTTATTTTTCTTTTTCCCTTTTTCAACCAACATCTTATCAATCCCTTTTTTAAAAAAAAACAAAACATTTTTTATTTTTCATTTTTAGAGTCATATTTTATCCCTTCATAGTAGTTACCCTTATTTTTGGCATATATATATAAGTTGTTCTCTCTTTAAAATTTTGGGGTACAGTTTCTTCTAACAGATCAAAATATACCCTAAATCACTAGTGTATGGCTTTGTTCTAGTCTCCTGCCTGATCACATTCTCTCCCTTTTTCCTTTTTTTTTTCTTTTCTTAAATCTTCTTTCTTTTTTCAAACAACTTATCTTACCAAGTCCTTTTATAAAATCTTTTATAATTTTCATCTTTACAGTCATCTTCCATCCCTTCATTGTATCAACCCTTATTTTGTACATATATGTCTTTCTTCCTTTAAAATTTTAGGAGGCACTTTTTTCTAACAGACCAAAATACACCCAAAATCTAGTGTGTGGCACTGATCTATGCACTAGCCTGATCATATTTGATCACATTCTGCTTTTTTTGTATTGTTCTGTTTTTGTTTTTATCCTTTTTTTTCCTTTTTTTTTTTTCTCTTTCTTTTTTCTTTCTTTCCCTTTCTTTTCCCCTGGTTTCAGGTCTTTTCTGATTTGTATACAGTATATTTGCTGGGGACGTTGTAAACCTGTTAGCATTTTGTTCTCTCATTCATCTATTCTCCTCTGGACAAAATGACAAGACGAAAGAAATCACCTCAGCAAAAAGAACAAGAGGTAGTACCGTCAGCCAGGGACCTACTCAATACGGACGTTAGTACGATGTCGGACCTAGAGTTCAGAATTATGACTTTAAAGATACTAGCTGGGCTTGAAAAAAGCGTGGAAGTTATTAGAGAAACCCTTTCTGGAGAAATAAAAGAACTAAAATCTAACCAAATCGAAATCAAAAAGGCTATTGATGAGGTGCAATCCAAAATGGGGGCACTAACTGCTAGGATAAATGAGGCAGAAGAGAGAATCAGCGATATAGAAGACCAAATGATGGAAAATAAAGAGGCTGAGAGAAAGAGAGAGAAACAATTACAGGATCACGAGGGCAGAATTCGAGAGATAAGCGATACGATAAGACGAAACACCATTAGAATAATTGGGATCCCAGAAGAAGAAGAGAGAGAGAGAGGGGCAGAAGGTATATTGGAGCAAATTATAGCAGAGAACTTCCCTAACGTGAGGAAGGAAACAGGCAT
>NW_027404609.1:768-2299 GCF_003265705.2 Callorhinus ursinus | reverse complement strand
CTCGATTCTGTTCCATTGATCAATGTGTCTGTTTTTGTGCCAGTACCATACTGTCTTGATGATGACAGCTTTGTAATAGAGCTGGAAGTCCGGAATTGTGATGCCGCCAGCTTTGCTTTTCTTTTTCAGTATTCCTCTGGCTATTCGGGGTCTCTTCTGGTTCCATACAAATTTTAGGATTATTTGTTCCATTTCTTTGAAAAAAGTGGATGGTATTTTGATGGGGATTGCATTGAATGTGTAGATTGCTCTAGGTAGCATTGACATCTTCACAATGTTGATTCTCCCAATCCATGAGCATGGAACGTTTTTCCATTTCTTTGTGTCTTCTTCAATTTCTTTCATGAGTATTTTATAGTTTTCTGAGTACAGATCCTTTGCCTCTTTGGTTAGATTTATTCCTAGGTATCTAATGGTTTTGGGTGCAATTGTAAATGGGATAGACTCCTTGATTTGTCTCTCTTCTGTCTTGTTGTTGGTGTGTAGGAATGCCACTGATTTCTGTGCATTGATTTTATATCCTGCTACTTTACTGAATTCCTGTATGAGTTCTAGCAGTTTTGGGGTGGAGTCTTTTGGGTTTTCCACATACAGTATCATATCATCTGCAAAGAGTGAGAGTTTGACTTCCTCTTTGCCGATTTGGATGCCTTTGATTTCTTTTTGTTGTCTGATTGCTGTGGCTAGGACTTCTAATACTATGTTGAATAGCAGTGGTGAGAGTGGACATCCCTGCCGCGTTCCTGACCTTAGGGGAAAGGCTCTCAGCCTTTCCCCATTGAGAATGATACTCGCTGTAGGTTTTTCATAGATGGCTTTTATGATATTGAGGTATGTACCCTCTATCCCTATACTCTGAAGAGTTTTGATCAAGAAAGGATGTTGTACTTTGTCAAATGCTTTTTCTGCATCTATTGAGAGGATCATATGATTCTTGTTCTTTCTTTTGTTAATGTATTGTATCACGTTGATTGATTTGCGGATGTTGAACCAGCCTTGCAGCCCAGGAATAAATCCCACTTGGTCATGGTGAATAATCCTTTTAATGTACTGTTGGATCCTATTGGCTAGTATTTTGGTGAGAATTTTTGCATCCATGTTCATCAAGGATATTGGTCTGTAATTCTCTTTTTTGATGGGGTCTTTGTCTGGTTTTGGGATCAAGGTAATGCTGGCCTCATAAAATGAGTTTGGAAGTTTCCCTTCCATTTCTATTTTTTGGAACAGTTTCAGGAGAATAGGTATTAATTCTTCTTGAAATGTCTGATAGAATTCCCCTGGGAAGCCATCTGGCCCTGGGCTTTTGTTTCTTGGGAGATTTTTGATGACTGTTTCAATTTCCTTAGTGGTTATAGGTCTGTTCAGGTTTTCTATTTCTTCCTGGTTCAATTTTGGTAGTTGATACATCTCTAGGAATGCACCCATTTCTTCCAGGTTATCTAATTTGCTGGCATAGAGTTGCTCATAATATGTTCTTATAATTCTTTGTATTTCTTTGGTGTCGGTTGTGATCTCTCCTCTTTCATTCATG
>NW_027404609.1:0-668 GCF_003265705.2 Callorhinus ursinus | reverse complement strand
GGTTTATCAATCTTGTTAATTCTTTCAAAGAACCAGCTCCTAGTTTCTTTGATCTGTTCTACTGTTCTTTTGGTTTCTAGTTCATTGATTTCTGCTCTGATCTTTATGATTTCTCTTCTCCTGCTGGGTTTAGGCTTTATTTGCTGTTCTTTCTCCAGCTCCTTTAGGTGTAGGGTTAGGTTGTGTATTTGAGACCTTTCTTGTTTCTTGAGAAAGGCTTGTATTGCTATATACTTTCCTCTCAGGACTGCCTTTGCTGTATCCCAAAGATTTTGAACAGTTGTGTTTTCATTTTCATTGGTTTCCATGAATTTTTTTAATTCTTCTTTAATTTCCTGGTTGACCCATTCATTCTTTAGTAGGATGCTCTTTAGCCTCCATGTATTTGAGTTCTTTCCGACTTTCCTCTTGTGATTGAGTTCTAGTTTCAAAGCATTGTGGTCTGAAAATATGCAGGGAATGATCCCAATCTTTTGGTACCGGTTGAGACCTGATTTGTGACCTAGGATGTGATCAATTCTGGAGAATGTTCCATGGGCACTAGAGAAGAATGTGTATTCCGTTGCTTTGGGATGGAATGTTCTGAATATGTCTGTGAAGTCCATTTGGTCCAGTGTGTCATTTAAAGTCCTTATTTCCTTGTTGATCTTTTGCTTAGATGATCTGTC
>NW_027404608.1:0-2300 GCF_003265705.2 Callorhinus ursinus | reverse complement strand
CTGAAGCTCTTCCTCCCAAACCGGAGAGTCCTCCCCCTGCAGGTAATGTCAGAGCCATACATACTAGGGAGAAAACTGTTATTTTAGCTAGAAAATTATGTATATAAATACGACAACATAAAGGTGGTATGATTCTAAAGAAAAGAAAGTCAGAAGTTAATCAGAATATCTTAGTGTATAATGACATGGTACAGTCAGCAGTTTTTTTCACCTTTTCTAAACACAAATTACCAATGTCTTTGAAGTTCCTGAGGTACCGCCAAAAGAAGTCATCCCTGAGAAGAAAGTGCCTGTGGCTCCTCCTAAAAAGCCAGAAGCTCCACCTGCTAAAGGTATTTATTCTTCCATGTGTTGTTGGTCACCTGTTTCAAGGGTCTGGGAAAAGTGTGTATAGATATGTCCGCCCGTCTCATAAATTGTATTTGCTTGGGTAAATGTGTTGGCACTATTACCCTCTTATAATCTCTGACTAAAAAATACTAATATCTTCAAAGTTCCTGAAACTCCTAAAGAAGTTGTCCCTGAAAAGAAAATGTCTGTGGTTGTGCCCAAAAAACCAGAAGCCCCACCTGCTAAAGGTATTTATTCACACTGCCCTATTAAGAAGAAAAAATATTGTCTTGTGTTCTTCCTAATCATTGTAATATATGCCTTCACTATTCATAAATTCTAAAAATACTAATATCTTTTAAGTGCCTCAAGTTGCACAAGAAGTTGTTCCAGAAAAGATAATTCCCAGGGCACCACCCAAAAAACCAGATGCCCCACCTGTCACAGGTACATGTTAGCCCAGACCTCATTTTGAAGAAATATTACTTTTCTCAATAATTTTAGCCCATTGCTCTTCAATAACTTAACTTTAAAACTACTAATATCTTTCAAGTGCCTGAAGTTGCTCAAGAAGTTGTCCCAGAACCGAAATTTCCCAGGGCACCACCCAAAAAACCAGAAGCCCGACCAGTTTCAGGTATTATTCCCTCGTGTCCTTACCTAAAGAAGAAATACCTCTCCTGCTCTTGGAAATATTTTTAGTCCATTGACCTCATTAATCTAAATGTAAAACTACTAATATCTTTTAAGTGCCTGAAGTTCCTCAAGAAATTGCCCCTGAAAAGAAAGCACCAGTGGTGCCTCCTAAAAAGCCTGAAGTTGCACCTGTTACAGGTACTTGTCACTCACCTCAGATTTAAGAAGATATAACACTTCTGCTCTTGAAAATGCTTTGTTCTAGCATCTCATAACCCCTAAGTAATTTTACTAATATTTTTTAAGTGCCTGAAGTTCCCCAAGAAGTTGTCCCTGAAAAGAAAGTGTCTGTGACACCTCCTAAAAAGCCGGAAGTCCAACATGTTAAAGGTACTTGTCACTCACCTTAGACTTGAGAAGATATAACCTTTCTGCTCTTGAAAATGTTTTGTTCCAACAGTCTCATAACCCCTAAATGTAATTTTACTAATATCTTTTAAGTGCCTGAGGCTCCCAAAGAAGTTGTCCCTGAAAAGGAAGTGTTTGTGGCACCTCCTAAAAAGCCGGAAGTCCCACCTGTTACAGGTATTTGTCACTGACTTTAGGCTTGAAAAGACATTAGCTCTTCTGCTCTGGAAAATATCTTGTTCCAGGAATCTTCATAACCCTTAAGTGTAATTTTACTGATATCTTTTAAGTGCCTGAGGCGCCCAAAGAAGTTGTCCCTGAAAAGAAAGTGTCTGTGGCACCTCCGAAAAAGCCGGAAGTCCCACCTGTTAAAGGTACTTGTCACTCACCTTAGACTTAAGAAGATATAACCTTTCTGCTCTTGAAAGTGTTTTGTTCCAACAGTCTCATAACTCCCAAGTGTAATTTTACTAATATCTTTTAAGTGCCTGAAGTTCCTCAAGAAGTGGTCCCTGAAAAGAAAGTGTCTGTGACACCTCCTAAAAAGCCAGAAGTCCCACCTGTTAAAGGTATTTGTCATCAACCTTAGGCTTAAAGAGACCTAATTCTTCTGCTCTGGAAAATATCTTGTTCCAGTGGTCTTCATAGTTCCTAAATGTAATTTTACTAATATCTTTTAAGTGCCTGAGGTTCCTAAAGAAACCATCCCTAAAAAGAAAGTGTCTGTGGCGCCTCCTAAAAAGCCAGAAGTTCCACCTGTCACAGGTATTTGTCACCAACCTTAGGCTTAATAAAACCTAATTCTTCTGCTCTTGAAAATATCTTGTTCCAGTGGTCTTTATAGTTCCTAAGTGTAATTTTACTAATATCTTTTAAGTGCCTGAGGCTCCTAAAGAAGTTGTCCCTGAAAAGAAAGTGTCTGTGGC
>NW_027404607.1:0-2300 GCF_003265705.2 Callorhinus ursinus | reverse complement strand
CTGAAGCTCTTCCTCCCAAACCGGAGAGTCCTCCCCCTGCAGGTAATGTCAGAGCCATACATACTAGGGAGAAAACTGTTATTTTAGCTAGAAAATTATGTATATAAATACGACAACATAAAGGTGGTATGATTCTAAAGAAAAGAAAGTCAGAAGTTAATCAGAATATCTTAGTGTATAATGACATGGTACAGTCAGCAGTTTTTTTCACCTTTTCTAAACACAAATTACCAATGTCTTTGAAGTTCCTGAGGTACCGCCAAAAGAAGTCATCCCTGAGAAGAAAGTGCCTGTGGCTCCTCCTAAAAAGCCAGAAGCTCCACCTGCTAAAGGTATTTATTCTTCCATGTGTTGTTGGTCACCTGTTTCAAGGGTCTGGGAAAAGTGTGTATAGATATGTCCGCCCGTCTCATAAATTGTATTTGCTTGGGTAAATGTGTTGGCACTATTACCCTCTTATAATCTCTGACTAAAAAATACTAATATCTTCAAAGTTCCTGAAACTCCTAAAGAAGTTGTCCCTGAAAAGAAAATGTCTGTGGTTGTGCCCAAAAAACCAGAAGCCCCACCTGCTAAAGGTATTTATTCACACTGCCCTATTAAGAAGAAAAAATATTGTCTTGTGTTCTTCCTAATCATTGTAATATATGCCTTCACTATTCATAAATTCTAAAAATACTAATATCTTTTAAGTGCCTCAAGTTGCACAAGAAGTTGTTCCAGAAAAGATAATTCCCAGGGCACCACCCAAAAAACCAGATGCCCCACCTGTCACAGGTACATGTTAGCCCAGACCTCATTTTGAAGAAATATTACTTTTCTCAATAATTTTAGCCCATTGCTCTTCAATAACTTAACTTTAAAACTACTAATATCTTTCAAGTGCCTGAAGTTGCTCAAGAAGTTGTCCCAGAACCGAAATTTCCCAGGGCACCACCCAAAAAACCAGAAGCCCGACCAGTTTCAGGTATTATTCCCTCGTGTCCTTACCTAAAGAAGAAATACCTCTCCTGCTCTTGGAAATATTTTTAGTCCATTGACCTCATTAATCTAAATGTAAAACTACTAATATCTTTTAAGTGCCTGAAGTTCCTCAAGAAATTGCCCCTGAAAAGAAAGCACCAGTGGTGCCTCCTAAAAAGCCTGAAGTTGCACCTGTTACAGGTACTTGTCACTCACCTCAGATTTAAGAAGATATAACACTTCTGCTCTTGAAAATGCTTTGTTCTAGCATCTCATAACCCCTAAGTAATTTTACTAATATTTTTTAAGTGCCTGAAGTTCCCCAAGAAGTTGTCCCTGAAAAGAAAGTGTCTGTGACACCTCCTAAAAAGCCGGAAGTCCAACATGTTAAAGGTACTTGTCACTCACCTTAGACTTGAGAAGATATAACCTTTCTGCTCTTGAAAATGTTTTGTTCCAACAGTCTCATAACCCCTAAATGTAATTTTACTAATATCTTTTAAGTGCCTGAGGCTCCCAAAGAAGTTGTCCCTGAAAAGGAAGTGTTTGTGGCACCTCCTAAAAAGCCGGAAGTCCCACCTGTTACAGGTATTTGTCACTGACTTTAGGCTTGAAAAGACATTAGCTCTTCTGCTCTGGAAAATATCTTGTTCCAGGAATCTTCATAACCCTTAAGTGTAATTTTACTGATATCTTTTAAGTGCCTGAGGCGCCCAAAGAAGTTGTCCCTGAAAAGAAAGTGTCTGTGGCACCTCCGAAAAAGCCGGAAGTCCCACCTGTTAAAGGTACTTGTCACTCACCTTAGACTTAAGAAGATATAACCTTTCTGCTCTTGAAAGTGTTTTGTTCCAACAGTCTCATAACTCCCAAGTGTAATTTTACTAATATCTTTTAAGTGCCTGAAGTTCCTCAAGAAGTGGTCCCTGAAAAGAAAGTGTCTGTGACACCTCCTAAAAAGCCAGAAGTCCCACCTGTTAAAGGTATTTGTCATCAACCTTAGGCTTAAAGAGACCTAATTCTTCTGCTCTGGAAAATATCTTGTTCCAGTGGTCTTCATAGTTCCTAAATGTAATTTTACTAATATCTTTTAAGTGCCTGAGGTTCCTAAAGAAACCATCCCTAAAAAGAAAGTGTCTGTGGCGCCTCCTAAAAAGCCAGAAGTTCCACCTGTCACAGGTATTTGTCACCAACCTTAGGCTTAATAAAACCTAATTCTTCTGCTCTTGAAAATATCTTGTTCCAGTGGTCTTTATAGTTCCTAAGTGTAATTTTACTAATATCTTTTAAGTGCCTGAGGCTCCTAAAGAAGTTGTCCCTGAAAAGAAAGTGTCTGTGGC
>NW_027404606.1:0-2300 GCF_003265705.2 Callorhinus ursinus | reverse complement strand
CTCCATGAGGATGTGGGTCTGGGACTATGGTCAGCACTCGTAGCTAAAGTCCTCAGTGGCTGCCCATGAGAAACCGGGGTGTGGGGTGCTACAGAGGGGGGACAAGATCTCCATGCCCACATGGTCCCAGAACTTCATTCTCAAATCCACGTGCACGAACACCAGGTCTTCCACGTCACAGATGAAGCGCTGCTCGCAGAAGCGGCTGAGCATCGCCATGTGCCGCATGGACACATCCTGCCAGTGCAGGACGCCGCGGACTTCGACGACCACCACCCTGCAGCCCTCCCAGAGTGGCACACGGGGCACAGCAACCAGCTGGTCGGTGAAGACGTAGTAAGTGACGCTGTGTCCACCATGACGACCACCACACTCCGGCCCAAATGGAGGGGCACACAGGTGCCAGCAGCCGGCTGATTGGTGAAAACCTAGTAGGTGACCCCGTGCCCCACCATGTAGTGCTTATCTGCCAGCTGCAGGAACAGCTCCAGGAAGACCATGCATCCACAGGTGCAGTGGACAGGGCAGGAAGAGTTCACTGCTAGAGGCTGGCAGCAGGACACCACAGTTGGGGGCCATGGACGTGTGCAGCTTCTTCAAGGGGGCAGGCCCTGGGCTGCTTTAAACAACAGCCACCTCCTGACCTTCCTGAGGGAAGCTGCCAGCAGGACCTCCCTAATATCTGTTCCCAGAGATGGGGGGCATCAGCAGCCTGTCTTCCAAAGGGGAGCCTGAGGCTTCGGAGGCTGGAAACCCATGCAGCCCCTCGGTCAGCATGCTGGAGCCAGGAACACTCCCTCTGTGCTGAACTCCTGGGCAAACCCTGCAGGTGCCCTCCACTAGCCACCCCCCCTACAGATCCCATCCCAACCTTCCAGGAACGAAGCACCTTTGGGCACAGCCCTCATTTCTATGTCTTACAGAGTGGCTAGGATCAGCAGGGCCGGCCACCCTCCCCACTTTGCTTTGAGTGGGCTGCCGCTGGCCCCCACAGACCTGTCTCCACTTCCTGTAGGGTCCTCCCTGGAAGGCTGCTGGGCATCCTGCTGACAAGGAGCTCAGTAAGCCACTGGTATTTCTAGGAGGGGTCACCCTCAAACTCTGCCACATCAGGAATCAGATCCATCCCGTGGACAGGGAAGGCAAAATACGACACCAGGAAGAAGAGGGGGGATGCTTAGGCCCCAGGCTTGAATCCAAGGGTGTGAGCATCCAGGTCCAGGTCTACATCTCCCCGGCCCCAAAAGGTTCAAAGTCTTGTCCATCCATGTCCCATGGCTGGTCCCCCTTTAAGGGTAATACCTGCTCCCCCGATGAGTACAGCAGCTCCCCCATTATCAGGAAGTGTGGTGAGCCCTTCTGAGACTGATGTTTTTGCATAGGCGCTAAGGTGACTTCCCTGTGCCTGCCCCATACCCAGCAGGTTAGTAAATTGCTCACAAAGGGAAGGAGGGCACTACATTTAAATAGGGGACAAGCACACTCAAGCAGCAGACATGAGTCAGGTGACCAGCGGGCAAGTCCAGACCCAGCCAATGGGGGAACAAGCCAGATATGAAGCAGGGGGATAAAAGAGGGATCCTGGAAGAGGGCACAGCAAAAGCAAAGGCTTGTAGTCAGGCCCAGGGAATATGTGGAACGACCACACACTTGGGTGTCCCACAGAAGGGGGGGCCGTGGTGGAAGAGGTGAGGCTGGAGAGGACGGGCAGGAGGGGAGCAGACCACAGAGAGGCCCAAAGGTTATGTTCCGAAAATATCACTCTAGTTACCAGAAGAGAATGTTTTCTGAGCGGCAGAGGACAGGGAGACCCTAACCCTAACCCTAATCCCTAACTCCTAACCCTAACACTATCCACTATTACCAACCCCACAAAATCATCAAAATACATTCCTACATTCCTTAAAGTAGATGTAAGAAGATAGATCAGAAGAATTGCAAAACCAAGAGCTCATAAATAGACTGTGCACCCTAAGCAAGTGACTGCACAAACACCTCAAAGGTTATTCAAAAGAGTGAAACAAGCAATGTTATACAGCACAATGAATTTTTAAATAAAAACATGTGGTCATATTAATTGATGCAGAAAATGTTCTAACCAAAGTCCAACGTCTGTTGCTGATATAAATACTCACGAAAGGAGGAATAAGGAGTAATTTTCTCATTAAATCTCTAGCAAACACCATGCTTAATTCTGAAGATGGACAGCTCTACTCTGAATTCAGGAACAAGGACAGGATGCAGGTTTTCACGTGTTGCTCAATATTTTACTGAAAGTTCTACCCAGAATGATAAGCCAA
>NW_027404605.1:0-2300 GCF_003265705.2 Callorhinus ursinus | reverse complement strand
CTCCATGAGGATGTGGGTCTGGGACTATGGTCAGCACTCGTAGCTAAAGTCCTCAGTGGCTGCCCATGAGAAACCGGGGTGTGGGGTGCTACAGAGGGGGGACAAGATCTCCATGCCCACATGGTCCCAGAACTTCATTCTCAAATCCACGTGCACGAACACCAGGTCTTCCACGTCACAGATGAAGCGCTGCTCGCAGAAGCGGCTGAGCATCGCCATGTGCCGCATGGACACATCCTGCCAGTGCAGGACGCCGCGGACTTCGACGACCACCACCCTGCAGCCCTCCCAGAGTGGCACACGGGGCACAGCAACCAGCTGGTCGGTGAAGACGTAGTAAGTGACGCTGTGTCCACCATGACGACCACCACACTCCGGCCCAAATGGAGGGGCACACAGGTGCCAGCAGCCGGCTGATTGGTGAAAACCTAGTAGGTGACCCCGTGCCCCACCATGTAGTGCTTATCTGCCAGCTGCAGGAACAGCTCCAGGAAGACCATGCATCCACAGGTGCAGTGGACAGGGCAGGAAGAGTTCACTGCTAGAGGCTGGCAGCAGGACACCACAGTTGGGGGCCATGGACGTGTGCAGCTTCTTCAAGGGGGCAGGCCCTGGGCTGCTTTAAACAACAGCCACCTCCTGACCTTCCTGAGGGAAGCTGCCAGCAGGACCTCCCTAATATCTGTTCCCAGAGATGGGGGGCATCAGCAGCCTGTCTTCCAAAGGGGAGCCTGAGGCTTCGGAGGCTGGAAACCCATGCAGCCCCTCGGTCAGCATGCTGGAGCCAGGAACACTCCCTCTGTGCTGAACTCCTGGGCAAACCCTGCAGGTGCCCTCCACTAGCCACCCCCCCTACAGATCCCATCCCAACCTTCCAGGAACGAAGCACCTTTGGGCACAGCCCTCATTTCTATGTCTTACAGAGTGGCTAGGATCAGCAGGGCCGGCCACCCTCCCCACTTTGCTTTGAGTGGGCTGCCGCTGGCCCCCACAGACCTGTCTCCACTTCCTGTAGGGTCCTCCCTGGAAGGCTGCTGGGCATCCTGCTGACAAGGAGCTCAGTAAGCCACTGGTATTTCTAGGAGGGGTCACCCTCAAACTCTGCCACATCAGGAATCAGATCCATCCCGTGGACAGGGAAGGCAAAATACGACACCAGGAAGAAGAGGGGGGATGCTTAGGCCCCAGGCTTGAATCCAAGGGTGTGAGCATCCAGGTCCAGGTCTACATCTCCCCGGCCCCAAAAGGTTCAAAGTCTTGTCCATCCATGTCCCATGGCTGGTCCCCCTTTAAGGGTAATACCTGCTCCCCCGATGAGTACAGCAGCTCCCCCATTATCAGGAAGTGTGGTGAGCCCTTCTGAGACTGATGTTTTTGCATAGGCGCTAAGGTGACTTCCCTGTGCCTGCCCCATACCCAGCAGGTTAGTAAATTGCTCACAAAGGGAAGGAGGGCACTACATTTAAATAGGGGACAAGCACACTCAAGCAGCAGACATGAGTCAGGTGACCAGCGGGCAAGTCCAGACCCAGCCAATGGGGGAACAAGCCAGATATGAAGCAGGGGGATAAAAGAGGGATCCTGGAAGAGGGCACAGCAAAAGCAAAGGCTTGTAGTCAGGCCCAGGGAATATGTGGAACGACCACACACTTGGGTGTCCCACAGAAGGGGGGGCCGTGGTGGAAGAGGTGAGGCTGGAGAGGACGGGCAGGAGGGGAGCAGACCACAGAGAGGCCCAAAGGTTATGTTCCGAAAATATCACTCTAGTTACCAGAAGAGAATGTTTTCTGAGCGGCAGAGGACAGGGAGACCCTAACCCTAACCCTAATCCCTAACTCCTAACCCTAACACTATCCACTATTACCAACCCCACAAAATCATCAAAATACATTCCTACATTCCTTAAAGTAGATGTAAGAAGATAGATCAGAAGAATTGCAAAACCAAGAGCTCATAAATAGACTGTGCACCCTAAGCAAGTGACTGCACAAACACCTCAAAGGTTATTCAAAAGAGTGAAACAAGCAATGTTATACAGCACAATGAATTTTTAAATAAAAACATGTGGTCATATTAATTGATGCAGAAAATGTTCTAACCAAAGTCCAACGTCTGTTGCTGATATAAATACTCACGAAAGGAGGAATAAGGAGTAATTTTCTCATTAAATCTCTAGCAAACACCATGCTTAATTCTGAAGATGGACAGCTCTACTCTGAATTCAGGAACAAGGACAGGATGCAGGTTTTCACGTGTTGCTCAATATTTTACTGAAAGTTCTACCCAGAATGATAAGCCAA
>NW_027404604.1:0-2300 GCF_003265705.2 Callorhinus ursinus | reverse complement strand
TTTTTTTCTTAACATATATTGCATTATTTGTTTCAGAAGTACAGATCGGTGATTCAACAGTCTTGTACAATTCACAGCGCTCACCGTAGCACATACCCTCCCCAATGTCTACCAACCAGCCACCCAATCTCTCCCACCCCCCACCACTCCAGCAACACTCAGTTTGTTCCTGAGATTAAGAATTCCTCATATCAGTGAGGTCATATGATACATGTCTTTCTCTGATTGACTTATTTCACTCAGCATAACACCCTCCAGTTCCATCCACATCGTTGCAAATGGCAAGATCTCATTCCTTTTGATGGCTGCATAATATTCCATTGTGTATATATACCACTTCTTCTTTATCCATTCATCATGTCGATGGACATCTTGGCTCTTTCCACAGTCTGGCTATTGTGGACATTGCTGCTATAAACATTGGGGTGCACGTACCCCTTCGGATCCCTACATTTGTATCTCTGTGGTAAATACCCAGTAGTGCAATTGCTGGATCGAATGGTAGCTCTAATTTCAACTGTTTGAGGAACATCCATACTGTTTTCCAGAGCGGTTGCACCAGCTTGCATTCCCACCAACAGTGTAGGAGGGTTCCCCTTTCTCCACATCCCCGCCAACATCTGTCGTTTCCTGACTTGTTAATTTTAGCCATTCTGACGGGTGTGAGGTGGTATCTCATGGAGGTTTTGATTTGGATTTCCCTGATGCCGAGCGATGTTGAGCACTTTTTCATGTGTCTGTTGGCCATTTGGATGTCTTCTTTGGAAAAATGTCTGTTCATGTCTTCTGCCCATTTCTTGATTGGATTATTTGTTCTTTGGGTGTTGAGTCTGATAAGTTCTTTATAGATTTTGGATACTAGCCCTTTATCTGATATGTCATTTGCAAATATTTTCTCCCACTCTGTCGGTCGTCTTTTGGTTTTGTGGACTGTTTCTTTTGCTGTGCAAAAGCTTTTTATCTTGAAGAAATCCCAATAGTTCATTTTTGCCCTGGCTTCCCTTGCCTTTGGCGATGTTTCTAGGAAGAAGTTGCTGTGGCTGAGGTCGAAGACGTTGCTGCCTGTGTTCTCCTTTAGGATTTTGATGGACTCCTGTCTCACGTTTAGGTCTTTCAACCATTTGGAGTCTATTTTTGTGTGTGGTGTAAGGATATGGTCCAGTTTCATTCTTCTGCATGTGGCTGTCCAATTTTCCCAACACCATTTGTTGAAGAGACTGTCTTTTTGCCATTGGACATTCTTTCCTGCTTTGTCAAAGATGAGTTGACCATAGAGTTGAGGGTCCATTTCTGGGCTCTCTGTTCTGTTCCATTGATCTATGTGTCTGTTTTTGTGCCAGTACCATACTGTCTTGATGATGACAGCTTTGTAATAGAGCTGGAGGTCTGGAATTGTGATGCCGCCAGCTTTGCTTTTCTTTTTCAATATTCCTCTGGCTATTCAGGGTCTCTTCTGGTTCCATACAAATTTTAGGATTATTTGTTCCATTTCTTTGAAAAAGGTGGATGGTATTTTGATGGGGATTGCATTGAATGTGTAGATTGCTCTAGGTAGCATTGACATCTTCACAATGTTTGTTCTTCCAATCCATAAGCATGGAACGTTTTTCCATTTCTTTGTGTCTTCTTCAATTTCTTTCATGAGTATTTTATAGTTTTTTGAGTACAGATCCTTTGCCTTTTTGGTTAAATTTATTCCTAGGTATCTTATGGTTTTGGGTGCAATTGTAAATGGGATCGACTCCTTGATTTGTCTCTCTTCTGTCTTGTTGTTGGTGTATAGGAATGCCACTGATTTCTGTGCATTGATTTTATAGCCTGCTACCTGACTGAATTCCTGTATGAGTTCTAGCAGTTTTGGGGTGGAGTCTTTTGGGTTTTCCACATACAGTATCATATCATCTGCAAAGAGTGAGAGTTTGACTTCCTCTTTGCCGATCTGGATGCCGACAAAGAGAAATTCTTATGTGTGGTGACAGAACATGTTCAATGCACTATGAGAAGACAGTCTGGGGAAAGCACCACGGGCAAAACACTTGGTTTCTTCAACAGATAAATTAGAAAGAGAGAGGAAAAAAGGAAATGAACATATAGAACTAAAGAATCTAACAAATATAAAAACTACTAGCAATGTGAGCATCTTATTCAAGCTTAAAAAATCATTTATAAGACAATTGGAAATTTTTTTTTATGTAGTGTTCCAAGATTCATTGTTTGCATATAACACCCAGTGCTCCATGCAGAATGTGCCCTCTTTAATACCCATCACCAGGCTAACCCATCCCCCCCACCCCCTTCCC
>NW_027404603.1:0-2301 GCF_003265705.2 Callorhinus ursinus | reverse complement strand
TATTGAAATCTTCAACTATATTGTTAAATTGTCTATTTCTCCCTTTATTTTTTTTCAGTTTTTCCTTCATGTATCTGGGGCTTTGTTATTTTATATATATATATAAATATATATGCATATATTTATATATACACACACACACGTGTGTGTGTGTGTTTGTAATTGTTATGTCCTCTTGATGAGTTGACTGCAACATATTTTTGTTAATGAAGTTTTATTGGAATACAGCCATACACGTTTGCTCATGTTATTTATGACTATTATATTCTTATGATTTTTCTGTCAATGTGGTCCATAAATTAGAGGGAGAGATTGAAATTTCAGGCTATACTTATGGTTTTATCTATTTCTTACACTTTTTGCTTTGTGTATTTTGAAGCTCTGTTATTAGGTACATAACTGTTTAGGTTGTTATGGCATCTTGAGGAATTGACCATTTTATCATTTTGAAATGGTCATCTTTATCTTTGATGATATTCTTTGCTCTGAAATCTGCATTGTCTGATGTTAATATATCCTTCCAGCTTTCTTTTGATTAGTGCTCCATGATGTGTCTTTATATTTTAAGTGCATTTTTTATAGACAGTTTATAATATATATTTTTTTAAGATTTTATTTTTAAGTAATCTCTACACCCAACATGGGGCCTAAACTTACAACCCTGAGATCAAGAGTCATATTTCCTACTGACTGAGCCAGGCAGGTGCCCTGTAATCTTTTATTTATTAATTAATTAATTTATTTTTATATATTTTATATATATATTTATATATATTTTCTCCCCTCCAGAAAAAAATTTCTTTAGGGAATGAGCCAAATGATTGTTTTCTGGAATAAATAATGCATGAAATGTGTTTTCATAGCCTAACTTTTCTTCCATTTATTTGGTTGGATTCTTTTTCTTTTTCTTTTATCAAGGCTCAGTTCATAAGCTATACCAGCAAATGCTATTTCTTTCATGAAGCCTTTACTTGATTGTTCTTTCTTCTTTTTTTTTCTCTCCTTATTCTTATAGTACTTTTTTGTTTCTGTTCCATGATGGCCATAGTAACATCAGAATACTTTATGATAAAATATTTCCTTCTCCTTCCCACCCCTACTTCCCCTTTCTCAAATGCTACATCTTTTAACTCTTAGTGTTTTTAATTTCTGGAGGGGAGAAAAGCTGGTGATTATACCCATAATGCCAGATAATATGATTGTATCAGCATTAAATGTCAGAGATGCTTTTTTCTAAGGTGGTGACTTAGGCTGGCAGATAGGTCCTGGATCCTACATTTCTGCTTCAACCAAAGTAGATTTTATAAATTGGTCTTCTCTATAAGATGTCACTGGAACTAATGGTTCCACTGCTTAGAAGGGATACACACACACACACATATGGATATGTATGTATAAATATGTCTCTCCAACTTTTTCCTTGGGATTTGAGTGCTGATTAGTTTTTGCTCTCCCATAGTTGACAACACTTATTACAAAGAGGCAGAAAAAGAAAATCTGGTGGAACAGTCCATTCCATCAAATGCTTGTTCTTCCCTGGAAGTCAAGGGAACCACCTCAAAAAATACTCCAGTGCAGCCTCAGAGGTAAGACTGTTTCAGGGCTCAAAGTGGTGGTTATATTAATGGTGTTCAAAGAATAATTATTGTCAGAGTACCTATTATGTGTCTCATACTATATTAGACTCTTTATATTACCTCATTTAATCTTCATAACATTTATGGGTTGTAGACGTATGCTTAATTTATTGATAAGGATTTAGAGGTACTAAGTTGCTTAAACTTTATATCAGAGCCAGAATTCAGACTGATCAGTTTGGTTCCAAAGGCCTTGCTGTTTGCACCATCAATATGGGTTGCAATTTACTTGTGTGGATATATGACAGATATTTTTTTCCTGTTTATAGGTTGTAAGTCGATTTCATAAGGGCAAGCATTATGTATTCTTACTGTGTCTAACAGTGTCTGGCAGGAGCAGAAGCTGAATAAATACTTGATGAATGAATGTATGGATGGATGGATGGGTGGGTTAAGCTGCAATCTTGGCACTGTGATCTTAAAACATTTAATCTCTTTGAATGTTGTATTTGTATCAGTATCTTTTTTTTTTTTTTTTTTTAAAGAGAGGGAGTGAGTGTGTGGTGGGGGGCAGAGAGAGAATCTTAAGTAGACTCCATGCCCAGCATGGAGCCTGATGCAGAGCTCAATCTCACAACCCTGAGATCATAACCTGACTGAAATCAGGAGTTGGATAGTGGTTGATAGTGTTGCTCAAGTCTTCCATTTCCTTATTGATCTTCTA
>NW_027404602.1:0-2301 GCF_003265705.2 Callorhinus ursinus | reverse complement strand
TATTGAAATCTTCAACTATATTGTTAAATTGTCTATTTCTCCCTTTATTTTTTTTCAGTTTTTCCTTCATGTATCTGGGGCTTTGTTATTTTATATATATATATAAATATATATGCATATATTTATATATACACACACACACGTGTGTGTGTGTGTTTGTAATTGTTATGTCCTCTTGATGAGTTGACTGCAACATATTTTTGTTAATGAAGTTTTATTGGAATACAGCCATACACGTTTGCTCATGTTATTTATGACTATTATATTCTTATGATTTTTCTGTCAATGTGGTCCATAAATTAGAGGGAGAGATTGAAATTTCAGGCTATACTTATGGTTTTATCTATTTCTTACACTTTTTGCTTTGTGTATTTTGAAGCTCTGTTATTAGGTACATAACTGTTTAGGTTGTTATGGCATCTTGAGGAATTGACCATTTTATCATTTTGAAATGGTCATCTTTATCTTTGATGATATTCTTTGCTCTGAAATCTGCATTGTCTGATGTTAATATATCCTTCCAGCTTTCTTTTGATTAGTGCTCCATGATGTGTCTTTATATTTTAAGTGCATTTTTTATAGACAGTTTATAATATATATTTTTTTAAGATTTTATTTTTAAGTAATCTCTACACCCAACATGGGGCCTAAACTTACAACCCTGAGATCAAGAGTCATATTTCCTACTGACTGAGCCAGGCAGGTGCCCTGTAATCTTTTATTTATTAATTAATTAATTTATTTTTATATATTTTATATATATATTTATATATATTTTCTCCCCTCCAGAAAAAAATTTCTTTAGGGAATGAGCCAAATGATTGTTTTCTGGAATAAATAATGCATGAAATGTGTTTTCATAGCCTAACTTTTCTTCCATTTATTTGGTTGGATTCTTTTTCTTTTTCTTTTATCAAGGCTCAGTTCATAAGCTATACCAGCAAATGCTATTTCTTTCATGAAGCCTTTACTTGATTGTTCTTTCTTCTTTTTTTTTCTCTCCTTATTCTTATAGTACTTTTTTGTTTCTGTTCCATGATGGCCATAGTAACATCAGAATACTTTATGATAAAATATTTCCTTCTCCTTCCCACCCCTACTTCCCCTTTCTCAAATGCTACATCTTTTAACTCTTAGTGTTTTTAATTTCTGGAGGGGAGAAAAGCTGGTGATTATACCCATAATGCCAGATAATATGATTGTATCAGCATTAAATGTCAGAGATGCTTTTTTCTAAGGTGGTGACTTAGGCTGGCAGATAGGTCCTGGATCCTACATTTCTGCTTCAACCAAAGTAGATTTTATAAATTGGTCTTCTCTATAAGATGTCACTGGAACTAATGGTTCCACTGCTTAGACGGGATACACACACACACACATATGGATATGTATGTATAAATATGTCTCTCCAACTTTTTCCTTGGGATTTGAGTGCTGATTAGTTTTTGCTCTCCCATAGTTGACAACACTTATTACAAAGAGGCAGAAAAAGAAAATCTGGTGGAACAGTCCATTCCATCAAATGCTTGTTCTTCCCTGGAAGTCAAGGGAACCACCTCAAAAAATACTCCAGTGCAGCCTCAGAGGTAAGACTGTTTCAGGGCTCAAAGTGGTGGTTATATTAATGGTGTTCAAAGAATAATTATTGTCAGAGTACCTATTATGTGTCTCATACTATATTAGACTCTTTATATTACCTCATTTAATCTTCATAACATTTATGGGTTGTAGACGTATGCTTAATTTATTGATAAGGATTTAGAGGTACTAAGTTGCTTAAACTTTATATCAGAGCCAGAATTCAGACTGATCAGTTTGGTTCCAAAGGCCTTGCTGTTTGCACCATCAATATGGGTTGCAATTTACTTGTGTGGATATATGACAGATATTTTTTTCCTGTTTATAGGTTGTAAGTCGATTTCATAAGGGCAAGCATTATGTATTCTTACTGTGTCTAACAGTGTCTGGCAGGAGCAGAAGCTGAATAAATACTTGATGAATGAATGTATGGATGGATGGATGGGTGGGTTAAGCTGCAATCTTGGCACTGTGATCTTAAAACATTTAATCTCTTTGAATGTTGTATTTGTATCAGTATCTTTTTTTTTTTTTTTTTTTAAAGAGAGGGAGTGAGTGTGTGGTGGGGGGCAGAGAGAGAATCTTAAGTAGACTCCATGCCCAGCATGGAGCCTGATGCAGAGCTCAATCTCACAACCCTGAGATCATAACCTGACTGAAATCAGGAGTTGGATAGTGGTTGATAGTGTTGCTCAAGTCTTCCATTTCCTTATTGATCTTCTA
>NW_027404601.1:0-2301 GCF_003265705.2 Callorhinus ursinus | reverse complement strand
GATGATATGATACTTTATGTGGAAAACCCAAAAGACTCCACCCCAAACTGCTAGAACTCATACAGGAATTCAGTCAAGTAGCAGGCTATAAAATCAATGCACAGAAATCAGTGGCATTCCTATACACCAACAACAAGACAGAAGAGAGACAAATCAAGGAGTCGATCCCATTCACAATTGCACCCAAAACCATAAGATACCTAGGAATAAATTTAACCAAAGAGGCAAAGGATCTGTACTCAGAAAACTATAAAATATTCAGGAAAGTAATTGAAGAAGACACAAAGAAATGGAAAAACGTTCCATGCTCATGGATTGGAAGAACCAACATTGTGAAGATGTCAATGCTACCTAGAGCAATCTACACATTCAGTGCAATCCCCATCAAAATACCATCCACTTTTTTCAAAGAAATGGAACAAATAATCCTAAAATTTGTATGGAACCAGAAGAGACCCCGAATAGCCAGAGGAATATTGAAAAAGAAAAGCAAAGCTGGCGGCATCACCATTCCGGACTTCCAGCTCTATTACAATGCTGTCATCATCAAGACAGTATGGTACTGGCACAAAAACAGACACATAGATCAATGGAACAGAATCGAGAGCCCAGAAATGGACCCTCAACTCTGTGGTCAACTTATCTTTG
Organism: Callorhinus ursinus; assembly: GCF_003265705.2. Lineage (NCBI taxonomy): Eukaryota > Metazoa > Chordata > Mammalia > Carnivora > Otariidae > Callorhinus > Callorhinus ursinus. The sequence goes on along the minus strand of NW_027404601.1, from coordinate 1,653 downwards.
ACAAAGCAGGAAAGAATGTCCAGTGGAAAAAAGACAGTCTCTTCAACAAATGGTGTTGGGAAAATTGGACAGCCACATGCAGAAGAATGAAACTGGACCATTTCCTTACACCACACACAAAAATAGACTCCAAATGGTTGAAAGACCTAAACGTGAGACCGGAGTCCATCCAAATCCTAAAGGAGAACACAGGTAGCAACCTCTTCGACCTCAGCCGCAGCAACTTCTTCCTAGAAACATCACCAAAGGCACAGGAAGCCAGGGCAAAAATGAACTATTGGGATTTCATCAAGATAAAATCTTTTGCACAGCAAAAGAAACAGTCCACATAACCAAAAGACAACCGACAGAATGGGAAAAAATATTTGCAAATGACATATTAGATAAAGGGCTAGTATCCAAAATCTATAAAGAACTTATCAAACTCAACACCCAAAGAACAAATGATCCAATCAAGAAATGGGCAGAAGACATGAACAGACATTTTTCCAAAGAAGACATCCAAATGGCCAACAGGCACATGAAAAAGTGCTCAACATCGCTCAGCATCAGGGAAATCCAAATCAAAACCTCCATGAGATACCACCTCACACCCGTCAGAATGGCTAAAATTAACAAGTCAGGGAACGACAGATGCTGGCAGGGATGTGGAGAAAGGGGAACCCTCCTACACTGTTGGTGGGAATGCAAGCTGGTGCAACCCCTCTGGAAAACAGTATGGAGGTTCCTCAAACAGTTGAAATTAGAGCTACCATTCAATCCAGCAATTGTACTTCTGGGTATTTACCCCAAAGATACAAATGTAGGGACCCGAAGGGGTACGTGCACCCCAATGTTTATAGCAGGAATGTCCACAATAGCCAAACTGTGGAAAGAGCCAAGATGTCCATCGACAGATGAATGGATAAAGAAGGTGTGGTATATATACACAATGGAATATTATGCAGCCATCAAAAGGAATGAGATCTTGCCATTTGCAATGACGTGGATGGACCTGGACGGTGTTATGCTGAGTGAAATAAGTCAATCAGAGAAAGACATGTATCATATGACCTCACTGATATCAGGAATTCTTAATCTCAGGAACAAACTGAGGGTTGCTGGAGTGGTGTGGGGTGGGAGGGATGGGGTGGCTGGGTGATGGACATTGGGGAAGATATGTGCTACGGCGAGTGCTGTGAATTGTGTAAGACTGTTGAATCACAGATCTGTACTTCTGAAACAAATAACGCAACATATTTTAAGAAAAAAGAAAAAGAAGAAGATAGCAGGAGAGGAAGAATGAAGGGGAGTAAGTCAGAGGGGGAGACGAACCAGGAGAGATGATGGACTCTGAAAAACAAACTGAGGTTTCTGGAGGGGAGGAGGGTGGGGGGATGGGTTAGCCTGGTGATGGGTATTGAGGAGGGCACATTCTGCATGGAGCACTGGGTGTTATGCACAAACAATGAATCATGGAACAGTACACCAAAACAAATTATGTAATATATGGTGATTAACATAACAATAAAAAATAAAAAAAACCTAACGATGTAATGTATGGTGATTAACATAACAATAAAAATTATAAAAATAAAATAAAATATAATATTTCTTTCAAAAAAAAAAAGAACAAATGATCCAATCAAGAAATGGGCAGAAGACATGAACAGA
>NW_027404600.1:0-2301 GCF_003265705.2 Callorhinus ursinus | reverse complement strand
ACCTATGAATCATGTAGCATGACTTTTCCTGCAGATTTCCCTCAGCTCCATGCTCACAAAATGAACACAAATCTCAAAAGAGCCGCTACACTTAAGCAAGCTTAGTGTGATTGAGGAGAAATCGATGTATATTCATGAAAGAACAGAATCAATAAAAGAGACATGATGCACAGTGCAGTAATTGTTGATCCTGGAATCGGGACATCAGGAGCTAACTCTGCACAGAGGTGCTCCTTCAAATAGTGTTTTTTTTTCCTTAATAAGGCTCTGCTTTTTCCCTCGTTTGTTTGCTTGTTTGCACTCTGAAAACCCATTATGCTAAATAATTCCTGAAGGACTGATTAGAATGATGAATCATAACTAATCCTTGTAGCACCAAACCTGAGATACAAACAGAGCATTTTTCCAAATATATGCACATACATGGGTTTTGTCCCTTTGTTTATGTTTAATAAAATCCACTCGTACTATATATATTATAGAGCAAGTCTGTTTTCTTTTTAACAGTCTATTGTAGACAGCCTATCTTCCTATCCCCATATTTATGTGCACGCCCACATATGCACATACATAATTTTATGTCAATGGATCCACATACTGTATTTTGTTCACGCATTTTATTTGCTTCTCTCCTCTCCCCCTTCAACCCCGACATCCACAACCCCCACCCATCTATCTCCTCCAGCAAACTCAGTGAACAGCCTGGTATGTATCCATTCATAATTTCCTCCATGCTGCTCTAATTATGACCACTCATATTTCCACACCTACATGCTTATACTGTTGTGTCACATTGCCATCAAGTGTCTGGGGCCAATATTTTCTTTACAAAAGTGGGATTATTCTGTCCATATTTATCTTCACCCGTTTTTTTATTATTATGTTCAGTTAGCAGCATATAGTAGTACTTCATTAGTTTTTGATGTAGTGTTCAATGATACATTAGTTGCGGATAACACCCTGTGCTCATCACAACACATGCCCACCTTAATACCCACCACCTGGTGACCCCATCCTCCCACGCCCTCCCTTCTGAAACCCTCTGCTGTTTCCCAGAGTCCAGGGTCTCTCATGGTCCGTCTCCCTCTCTGATTTCCTCCCATTCGGTTTTCCCTCCCTTCCCCTGTGGTCCTCCGTGCTGTTCCTTCTGTTGCACATATGAGTGAAACCATATGATGATTGTCTTTCTCTGCTTGACTTATTTCACTCAGCATAATCCCCTCCAGTCCCATCCATGTCGATGTAAATGGTGGGTATTCATCCTTTCTGATGGCTGAGTGATATTCCATTGTATATATAGACCACATCCTCTTTTTATTGTTATGTTAATCACCAGACATTACATCATTCCTTTTTGATGTAGTGTTCCATGATTCATTGTTTGCGTATAACACCCAGTGCTCCGCGCAGACTGTGCCCCCTTTAATACCCATCACCAGGCTAGCCCGTCCCCCCACCCCCTCCCCTCTAGAACCCTCAGTTTGCTTTTCAGAGTCCATCATCTCTCATTGTTCGTCTCACCCTCCGATTTCCCCCCTTCATTCTTCCCCTCCTGCTATCTTCTTCTTCTTCTCCTTCTTTTTCTTAACATATATAGCATTATTTGTTTCAGAGATACAGATCTGTGATTCAACAGTCTTGCACAATTCACAGTGCTCACCATAGCACATACCCTCCCCAATGTCTATCACCCAGCCACCCCTTGCCTCCCACCCCCATCACTCCAGCAACCCTCAGATTGATTCCTGAGATTAAGAATTCCTCATATCAGTGAGGTCATATGACACATGTCTTTCTCTGATTGACTTATTTCACTCAGCATAACACCCTCCAGTTCCATCCACGTCGTTGCAAATGGCAAGATCTCATTCCTTTTGATGGCTGCATAATATTCCATTGTGTATATATACCACTTCTTCTTTATCCATTCATCTCTCGATGGACATCTTGGCTCTTTCCACAGTTTGGCTATTGTGGACACTGCTGCTATAAACATTGGAGTGCACGTACCCCTTCAGATCCTACATTTGTATCTTTGGTGTAAATACCCAGTAGTGCAAATGCTGGATCATATGCTAGCTCTATTTTCAACTTTTTGAGGAACCTCCATGCTGTTTTCCAGAGTGGCTGCACCAGCTTGCATTCCCACCAACAGTGTAGGAGGGTTCCCCTTTCTCCACATCCCCGCCAACATCTGTCGTTCCCTGACTTGTTAATTTTAGCCATTCTGACGGGTGTGAGGTGGTATCTCATTGAGGTTTTGATTTGGATTTCCCTGATGCCGAGCGATGTTGAGCACTT
>NW_027404599.1:0-2302 GCF_003265705.2 Callorhinus ursinus | reverse complement strand
ACACCACGTACAGAGTGGCACATGGTCCCCTGTACTGTGCGCACTATTCAAAAGTTAGTGACCGTGCACAGCGGCGGTACTATGTCGCACACAGTGCCACTTACGGAGAACGAATAGTCACTGACACTCATTCAGATAATGACACAGGCTTTATAAGGAATTTCGGCAATAAGTATAGGGAACTCTGACTTTGTGATTCCTGATTTGGGGAGAGACTGGCTCAGCTCTAAATACAACCTGGGCACTAATACATGAGTTTCCTTTAGCCAGTGAGTTTGTGCCAATTTCTATCAAAGCAATAAAAAAATTAGAGTAATCAATTCAAAATCAATTGTTATATTTATAACACAAGAAATACACAAATATTGCCCTTACAATTTTTTAAAAAATTGACCTAGGATACGATATCAACCTTTAAGACTTTTGCAATTCATTGCAAGAATCAACAGAGTAAGGGGGAAATTAGAGGACAGTAGAACATAATTACAAATCAAATATCTGGAAAACAGTTTCCTATCCAGCATATTGCAAGAACTTATGCAACTCAACAAGATCAAAAGAAATAGCCCCATTAATGTAGGCAGCAGATTCAATAGACATTTCTCTAAAGAAGGTATACAAATTGCCAACTAGCATATGAATGACACCCAACATCACTAATCATCAGGGAAATGCATATCAAAACCACAATGATATCTTATCATTCAGTATCTGGATGGCCACTATCAAAAGAACAAAAAATGACTATTGCTAGGAGGGATGAATTGAGAGCTAAAAACACAAGATGCTGCTGGTGTGAATGTGAATTCTGTACCCCTCCTTGATAAAAACAGTATAGAGTTTACTCAAGAATATAAAAATTGAGATTATCACATGATCCAGGAATCCCACTTGTGGTATTAACCAGAACTACTGAAAATAGTGTTAGAAACACATTTGGACCCCCATGTACATTTCAAAATTGTTTAAAAAGGCAACAGATTGAATATCCCAAAAGAAATCGCCAGAAGAATGTAGAGAGAAAATGGAGTGCACACGTACAAAGCAATATTCTGCTGCCTTCAGGAAAACAACAACAACAACAAACTTTTCAGATACTATGGCATGAATGCACATCAAGGATATTTCATTCAGGGGCTCCTGGGTGGCTCAGTCGTTAAGCATCTGCATTTGGCTCAGGTCATGATCCCAGGGTCCTGGGATCGAGCCCCACATCGGGCTCCCTGCTCCGCGGGAAGCCTGCTTCTCCCTCTCCCACTCCCCCTGCTTGTGTTCCCTCTTTCGTTGTGTCTCTCCCTGTCAAATATAAATAAATAAAATCTTTAAAAAAAAAAAAAGGATATTTCATTCAGTAAAATAACCCAGTCACAAGAAAGATAAATCTGTTTGCCCCACTTCGTTGAAGTATACTACTACTGGTAGGTTCGCCAGTGCAGGGAATGGCACTATGGTAGGATGTGCTTTCCTACACCACACCATGGTAAAAACCAATGTATATTCGATGACGCCTGTTAAAAATGGTAATGCAGCTTTCACTCAGGACACTGCAATACATATAGGGACCTCTGCTATTGGGCTTTACACTGGGGGAGACAGGACTCACTCTGAATATAGCAAGAACAAACGTGTAATTGTTTTGGTGATTTTTTTAATTTGACCAAGTGTGCGATTGTAGCCGAAGACCAGGAGAGAGGACTAGAGGTAGTAGGTTGATCAAAAATCCTAACAGGAAATGTCGAGGATAAAGACGGTTCTGGATGACCCTCCCTGGTGCATTCCTGAAGAAGACAGTCAAGGGGCGCCTGGATGGCTCAGTTGTTAAGCGTCTGCTTTCAGCTCAGTTCATGATCCCGCGGTCCTGGGATCGAGCCCCGCATCGGGCTCCCCGCTCTGCGGGAAGCCGCTTCTCCCTCTCCCACTCCCCCCTGCTTGTGTTCCCTCTCTCCCTGTGTCTCTCTCTGCCAAATAAATAAATAAAATCTTAAAAAAAAAAAAGAAGACAGGTCAAGGTGATGAGACATCAGTGGCAATGATAAGGATGACAAACCCGATCCACATATCCAAGTGATCAGAAGTGGAGGGTGCTGGTTCTGGGCCAACAGACTTAGCAAGGTGGGAGTTTAAACTCGATTTGACAAGGGAAGTGCACAGAGTCTAAGAGATAGTTCAGTTGCCTGACCCAGTATGGTGAATCAAGAACCAAACAGCGCCTGGAAAGGCCTGGAAGTGCGGTGAGAGGTATCGGGCAGAGGTATAGCTGCAGTAAGGTGCCGAGGCAGGGTACTGACTTCTGGTCCCGAGG
>NW_027404598.1:0-2302 GCF_003265705.2 Callorhinus ursinus | reverse complement strand
ACACCACGTACAGAGTGGCACATGGTCCCCTGTACTGTGCGCACTATTCAAAAGTTAGTGACCGTGCACAGCGGCGGTACTATGTCGCACACAGTGCCACTTACGGAGAACGAATAGTCACTGACACTCATTCAGATAATGACACAGGCTTTATAAGGAATTTCGGCAATAAGTATAGGGAACTCTGACTTTGTGATTCCTGATTTGGGGAGAGACTGGCTCAGCTCTAAATACAACCTGGGCACTAATACATGAGTTTCCTTTAGCCAGTGAGTTTGTGCCAATTTCTATCAAAGCAATAAAAAAATTAGAGTAATCAATTCAAAATCAATTGTTATATTTATAACACAAGAAATACACAAATATTGCCCTTACAATTTTTTAAAAAATTGACCTAGGATACGATATCAACCTTTAAGACTTTTGCAATTCATTGCAAGAATCAACAGAGTAAGGGGGAAATTAGAGGACAGTAGAACATAATTACAAATCAAATATCTGGAAAACAGTTTCCTATCCAGCATATTGCAAGAACTTATGCAACTCAACAAGATCAAAAGAAATAGCCCCATTAATGTAGGCAGCAGATTCAATAGACATTTCTCTAAAGAAGGTATACAAATTGCCAACTAGCATATGAATGACACCCAACATCACTAATCATCAGGGAAATGCATATCAAAACCACAATGATATCTTATCATTCAGTATCTGGATGGCCACTATCAAAAGAACAAAAAATGACTATTGCTAGGAGGGATGAATTGAGAGCTAAAAACACAAGATGCTGCTGGTGTGAATGTGAATTCTGTACCCCTCCTTGATAAAAACAGTATAGAGTTTACTCAAGAATATAAAAATTGAGATTATCACATGATCCAGGAATCCCACTTGTGGTATTAACCAGAACTACTGAAAATAGTGTTAGAAACACATTTGGACCCCCATGTACATTTCAAAATTGTTTAAAAAGGCAACAGATTGAATATCCCAAAAGAAATCGCCAGAAGAATGTAGAGAGAAAATGGAGTGCACACGTACAAAGCAATATTCTGCTGCCTTCAGGAAAACAACAACAACAACAAACTTTTCAGATACTATGGCATGAATGCACATCAAGGATATTTCATTCAGGGGCTCCTGGGTGGCTCAGTCGTTAAGCATCTGCATTTGGCTCAGGTCATGATCCCAGGGTCCTGGGATCGAGCCCCACATCGGGCTCCCTGCTCCGCGGGAAGCCTGCTTCTCCCTCTCCCACTCCCCCTGCTTGTGTTCCCTCTTTCGTTGTGTCTCTCCCTGTCAAATATAAATAAATAAAATCTTTAAAAAAAAAAAAAGGATATTTCATTCAGTAAAATAACCCAGTCACAAGAAAGATAAATCTGTTTGCCCCACTTCGTTGAAGTATACTACTACTGGTAGGTTCGCCAGTGCAGGGAATGGCACTATGGTAGGATGTGCTTTCCTACACCACACCATGGTAAAAACCAATGTATATTCGATGACGCCTGTTAAAAATGGTAATGCAGCTTTCACTCAGGACACTGCAATACATATAGGGACCTCTGCTATTGGGCTTTACACTGGGGGAGACAGGACTCACTCTGAATATAGCAAGAACAAACGTGTAATTGTTTTGGTGATTTTTTTAATTTGACCAAGTGTGCGATTGTAGCCGAAGACCAGGAGAGAGGACTAGAGGTAGTAGGTTGATCAAAAATCCTAACAGGAAATGTCGAGGATAAAGACGGTTCTGGATGACCCTCCCTGGTGCATTCCTGAAGAAGACAGTCAAGGGGCGCCTGGATGGCTCAGTTGTTAAGCGTCTGCTTTCAGCTCAGTTCATGATCCCGCGGTCCTGGGATCGAGCCCCGCATCGGGCTCCCCGCTCTGCGGGAAGCCGCTTCTCCCTCTCCCACTCCCCCCTGCTTGTGTTCCCTCTCTCCCTGTGTCTCTCTCTGCCAAATAAATAAATAAAATCTTAAAAAAAAAAAAGAAGACAGGTCAAGGTGATGAGACATCAGTGGCAATGATAAGGATGACAAACCCGATCCACATATCCAAGTGATCAGAAGTGGAGGGTGCTGGTTCTGGGCCAACAGACTTAGCAAGGTGGGAGTTTAAACTCGATTTGACAAGGGAAGTGCACAGAGTCTAAGAGATAGTTCAGTTGCCTGACCCAGTATGGTGAATCAAGAACCAAACAGCGCCTGGAAAGGCCTGGAAGTGCGGTGAGAGGTATCGGGCAGAGGTATAGCTGCAGTAAGGTGCCGAGGCAGGGTACTGACTTCTGGTCCCGAGG
>NW_027404597.1:0-2302 GCF_003265705.2 Callorhinus ursinus | reverse complement strand
GAGAAAAAACAGCAAATAAAGCCTAAACACAGCAGGAGAAGAGAAATAATAAAGATCAGAGCAGAAATCAATGAAATAGAAACCAAAAGAACAGTAGAACAGATCAACGAAACTAGGAGCTGGTTCTTTGAAAGAAGGAACAAGATTGATAAACCCCTGGCCAGACTTAGCAAAAAGAAAAGAGAAATGACCCAAATCAACAAAATCATGAATGAAAGAGGAGAGATCACAACCAACACCAAAGAAATACAAGCAATTATAAGAACATATTATGAGCAACTCTATGCCAGCAAATTAGATAACCTGGAAGAAATGGGTGCATTCCTAGAGATGTATCAACTACCAAAATTGAATCAGGAAGAAAGAGAAAACCTGAACAGACCTATAACCCCTAAGGAAATTGAAGCAAGTCATCAAAAATCTTCCATCAAACAAAAGCCCAGGGCCAGATGGCTTCCCAGGGGAATTCTACCAAACATTTCAAGAAGAATTAATACCTATTCTTCTGAAACTGTTCCAAAAAATAGAAATGGAAGGAAAACTTCCAAAGTCATTTTATGAGGCCACCATTACCTTGATCCCAAAACCAGACAAAGGAGAATTACAGACCAATAACCTTGAGGAACATGGATGCAAAAATTCTCACCAAAATACTAGCCAATAGGATCCAACAGTACATTAAAAGGATTATTCACCATGACCGTGTGGGATTTATCCCTGGGCTGCAAGGCTGGTTCAACATCCGCAAATCAATCAACGTGATACAATACATTAACAAAAGAAAGAACAAGAATCATATGATCCTCTCAATAGATGCAGAAAAAGCATTTGACAAAGTACAGCATCCTTTCTTGATCAAAACTCTTCAGAGTATAGGGATAGAGGGTACATACCTCAATATCATAAAAGCCATCTACGAAAAACCTTCAGTGAATATCATTCTCAATGGGGAAAAGCTGAGAGCTTTCCCCCTAAGGTCAGGGATGCGGCAGGGATGTCCACTATCACCACTGCTATTCAACATAGTATTAGAAGTCCTAGCCACAGCAATCAGACAACAAAAAGAAATCAAAGGCATCCAAATCGGCAAAGAGGAAGTTAAACTCTCACTCTTTGCAGATGATATGATACTTTATGTGGAAAACCCAAAAGACTCCACCCCAAAACTGCTAGAACTCATACAGGAATTCAGTCAAGTGGCAGGATATAAAATCAATGCACAGAAATCAGTGGCATTCCTATACACCAACAACAAGACAGAAGAGAGACTAATCAAGGAGTCGATCCCATTTACAATTGCACCCAAAACCATAAGATACCTAGGAATAAATTTAACCAAAGAGGCAAAGGATCTGTACTCAGAAAACTATAAAATACTCATGAAAGAAACTGAGGAAGACACAAAGAAATGGAAAAACGTTCCATGCTCATGGATTGGAAGAACCAACATTGTGAAGATGTCAATGCTACCTAGAGCAATCTACACATTCAATGCAATCCCCATCAAAATACCATCCACTTTTTCAAAGAAATGGAACAAATAATCCTAAAATTTGTATGGAGCCAGAAGAGACCCCGAATAGCCAGAGGAATGTTGAAAAAGAAAAGGAAAGCTGGTGGCATCACAATTCCAGACTTCCGGCTCTATTATAAAGCTGTCATCATTAAGACAGTATGGTACTGGCACAAAGACAGACACATAGATCAATGGAACAGAATAGAGAGCCCAGAAATGGACCCTCAACTCTATAGTCAACTGATCTTTGACAAAGCAGGAAAGAATGTCCAGTGGAAAAATGACAGTCTCTTCAACAAATGGTGTTGGGAAAATTGGACAGCCACATGCAGAAGAATGAAACTGGACAATTTCCTTACACCACATACCAAAATAGACTCCAAATGGTTGAAAGACCTAAATGTGAGACAGGAGTCCATCAAAATCCTAAAGGAGAACACAGGCAGCAACCTCTTCGACCTCAGCTGCAGCAACTTCTTCCTAGACATGTCTCCAAAGGCAAGGGAAGCAAGGGCAAAAATGAACTATTGGGATTTCATCAAGATAAAAAGCTTTTGCACAGCAAAAGAAACAGTCCACAAAACCAAAAGACAACCGACAGAATGGGAGAAAATATTTGCAAATGACATATCAGATAAAGGGCTAGTATCCAAAATCTATAAAGAACTTATCAAACTCAACACCCAAAGAACAAATGATCCAATCAAGAAATGGGCAGAAGACATGAACAGACATTTTTCCAAAGAAGACATCCAGATGGCCAACAGACACATGAAAAAGTGCTCA
>NW_027404596.1:0-2303 GCF_003265705.2 Callorhinus ursinus | reverse complement strand
GGCCAGGTCACACACATGAAGTTGCTGTTCTGCACGGCCATGTGGCCTCAGGGTTTGAGCTGAAGCTCTTTGGCTCCAGGAGCTGCTGGCTCTGCTGCGACACCAGCCACTCCCAAACCAGGGACCCCCTCCAGTGTTCTAAACAGTGGGGGCCCCAGGGAGCTTTTGTTTATGTGGCTGTGTGTGCTGACATTGCTGCATTTCTTTAAAAACTAAGAAATTAAAAAAGTATTTGTCCATTGAAAAAGTGCGATAATGAACCCATGACCTAGTAACGGAAATAACTTTGTCAATGACAAATAGCTTTGATAAAGCAGACATGTTTAGTGGGAAGAGTGGGCCGTGTCAGAGATGGCCAGGTCCTTCCACCTGCTTCTGCAGCCTGCCCCCCCCGCCCCCGCCGGGTTATCCTGTGTCCCGGGGCCTCTGGGTGCTCCCCACACATGCAGCAGAGAGGGGGTGAAAAGCCACGCAGTGCCATGGTGCTGTTGTGAAGAAACAGACCCCCCGGAGGGTCCCAAAGACCCTAGTTTGCCAAGCACTGCCCTGACTCTAAGCCGTGTGCAATATGAAAGGGATTTTTGCGCTAAGAGGACTGCCTCAGAGCTCATGTCAAGGTGGTGGTCTCTCGTGATGGGCCCTGAGCGTAGGCAATGCTATCTCACATCAGGGACACGTGGCCGCTGGTGCTGAGAACCCCTGGCCCCGAGTGACCTCAGTCTGCAGTTACCACCTGTGTCTATTTTGGGATATTCTTTCCTAAGTGCCTGCATGGTGAAAGACCTAGTGCTGCAGGGAACGGCCCCAAATCTTACCCTTAAGAGGGGTGCCTGTGGTAACTGAGGTGGAAGGTGCTCAGACCTCTGTGAGTTTTGGTTCTGGGAACATAGCAGTTTCTGCCCTTCTGTGCCATCATGGGGTGCGGGAGGTCATGGGACTGAGTGGTGGGCAGGAGTGATGTAGGTCACTTCCAGGCCTGGTCTCTGAAAGCCTCCCACCCCATCTGTGTGCTGTCTTCCCCTCACCTGCTGGTGACATGCAGAGAATCCTCCCCAGGACTCAGACGTGAGCTGGAATTTGGGTCGCCACATGGCATCCCAGAGCAGGCCCGACCCCAGCCCTCCACTGGGGGGGCTATGTCAACATTAAAATAATAAAAATCTAGGTTTCGATGATCAGGTTAATAAGAATTAAAAAAATAAGAATTAAAGGAAGAATACACAGTACCAGCTGGAGGATAGTGAATAAGCGCTTTCACACACTGCTATTTGGGAATGTCTGTTGGTTAATCCTTTTGGAGAACAATCTGGCAATTTAGAAATGTTCTTTTAACAAAAGGCCAACTGATGGGGCCTCTGGGTGGCTCAGTTGTTGGGCGTCTGCCTTTGGCTGGGGACGTGATCCCAGGGTCCTGGGATCGAGTCCCACATCGGGCTCCCTGCTCAGCGAGAAGCCTACTTCTTCCTCTCCCGCTCCCCCGGTCGTGTTCCCTCTCTTGCTGTATTTCTCTCTGTCAAATAAATAAAATCTTAAAAAAAAACACACACACACAAAAGTAAGAAGATGAACCTGAGGCTAGAGAAGATGCTTTTAGTATCCACTTGTATTCTCACCCGGGGGTTCATACCCAGCTAGGTAGAGAGCTCATATGCCAGAATGAGAAAAAGCCAGTTCGGTAGAAAAATGGGCAGGACCGTTAATTGGAGTGTAGGGTCGGCTGCCGTCACGGAGATCCTCAGATCCCGTGGCTTACAAAGGCTGGGAGGCTATTTCCCCCACAGAGAGGTGCAGGGGAAGGTCGGCGTCTCGGGCAAGTCGAAGACTCTGCTCTGGGTCACGCCCCGGGGCCCCGTGTTGGCTCTGTGGCTGCGTCAGAAGCTGTTGGCAACACTCTTCCCAGCCACTGGGAAGGGGGCACAGGAAGGCCAGGGCACACGGCCTTGTTTTTAAGCAGATGAGCCCGGCCCACAAAAGGGAGGTACTGGCACCCCAGTAATTAGAGAAAGGTAAATTGAACCAACAACTACAGATGTGGGACATCACCGACTGACGGTCAGGGTGTGGGTCGGGACGAGGCGTCTTGTGTCGCTGTCACTGATGGGACCTGGCCCGGCCCCCGGCAAGACCTAGCTAAGCCGAAGGTGCACAGACCCCATGACGAAGCCAAGCGTGTGTGGATGGGCACATTCACTGAGGCAGCTGTAGTCAGTCGATCCTCAAGGGGATGCAGTAATTAGTCACTACTATGTAGTTTTGGGAAAGAGGTGAGGTCCAGAGCCGATGGCCAAGGAAGAATTCTTGAG
>NW_027404595.1:0-2303 GCF_003265705.2 Callorhinus ursinus | reverse complement strand
CCCCGCTCCCACACAGGGGCAGTCACCTTACCTCTCTGGGCCTCAGTGCCCTCATTGTGAAAATGGGGAGGCAATCCCCGAGGCTTCCTCGTAGGGCCGGGTAAGTTAATGCGTGGGAAAACTTTGGAATCTGTAAAAAGAAAGAAAGAGGGGGCGGAGCAAAATGGCGGAGGAGCAGGAGACCTGGATTTCGTCTGGTCTCAGGAATTCAGCTGAACAGGGACCAAACCATTCTGAACACCTACGAACTCGACAGGAGATCGAAGAGGAGAGTAGCAACAACTCTCTGAACAGAGAAGCGACCACTTTCTGGAAGGTAGGACGTGCGGAGAAGTGAATCCGAGGCGATATTCGGGAGGATAGACGGCGGGGGAGGGGCCTCCGTCGGCCGCTTCTGGCAAGTGATAAAGCCCCGGAGCACAAAATCGGAACTTTTAGAAGTCGGCTCCGCTGAGGGACGTCTCTCCAGTGGCTAAGCGGGGGGTGGAACCCTCACGGGACAGGGTGGTCTCAGGACCCTCGGGGTCACAGAAAGACTGGGGATGCCTGAGTGCGGCAGAGCTCCCAGGGATTGGAGCGGGGAAGCCGGCTGCAGAGACGGAGCCGAGGCGCGGGCTCTCAGCTCGGGGCTGCCATAAACTATGATCCGCGGCCCAGTCGGGCCACTGCTCCTCCAGCAGGGACCCAGCAAGCGGCAGAGCCGGGGAGACTCCCCTTCCTCCCCCGGGAGGAGCAGCGCGGGAGCGCACCGCAGGGATCTGCTGGGTTTGGAGACTCCACACGGGGTCGGGTGCCAGAGATACAAACGCTCGGTCACAGGCCGGGTGAGCACGGAGTGCGGCCGGAGACCGGGGAGACGGGAGTGACTGCTTTTCTCTGGGGGCGCACTGAGGAGCGGGGCCCCGAGTTCTCACCTCCTCCGGGCGGAGATTGGGAGGCCACCATTTTTGCCCTGGTCCTCCAAGGCTGTACGGAGAGCTTGCAGGGAACAAAAGCTCCTGAGATCAAACCCGAGCAGCTTGCTTAGCCCGGACCGACAAGGGCGGGGCAATTCCACCTCCGGCAAAGACATTTGGGAACCACGGCAACAGGCCCCTCCCCCAGAAGATCAGCACCAACAGCCAGCAAGCCAAGACCAAGTTTACCGATCAAGGAGAACGGGAGAACTCCAGCGCTAGGGGAATACTGCACATAGAATTCATGGCTTTTTTTTACCATGATTCATTAGTTCATCAAAGTTAATTTTTTTAACTGTTTTTTTTCTTTTTCTTTTTACCTTTTTCAAATATCTTATCAATCTCTTCTTAAAAAAAAAACATTTTTTATTTTTCATTTTTAGAGCCATATTTTATCCCTTCATAGTAGTTACCCTTATTTTTGGCATATATATATATATATAAGTTGTTCTCTCTTTAAAATTTTGAGATACAGTTTCTTCTAACAGATAAAAATATACCCTAAATCACTAGTGTATGGTTCTGTTCTAGTCTCCTGCCTGATCACATTCTCTCCCTTTTTTCTTTTTTTTTTTTAATCTTCTTTCTTTTTTCAAACAACTTCTTATCAAGTCCTTTTATAAAATCTTTTATAATTTTCATCTTTACAGTCATCTTCTATCCCTTCATTGTATCAACCCTTATTTTGTACATATATAAGTCTTTCTTCCTTTAAAATTTTAGGAGGCACTTTTTTCTAACAGACCAAAATACGCCCAAAATCTAGTGTGTGGCACTGATCTATGCACTAGCCTGATCATATTTGATCACATTCTGCTTTTTTTGTATTGTTCTGTTTTTGTTTTTATTTTTTTTCTTTTCTTTTTTTTTTCTCTTTCTTTTTTCTTTCTTTCCCTTTCTTTTCCCCTGGTTTCAGGTCTTTTCTGATTTGTATACAGTATATTTGCTGGGGACGTTGTTAACCTGTTAGCATTCTGTTCTCTCATTCATCTATTCTCCTCTGGACAAAATGACAAGATGAAAAAAATCACCTCAGCAAAAAGAAAAAGAGGTAGTACCGTCAGCCAGGGACCTACTCAATACGGACATTAGTACGATGTCGGACCTAGAGTTCAGAATCATGACTTTAAAGATACTAGCTGGGCTTGAAAAAAGCGTGGAAGTTATTAGAGAAACCCTTTCTGGAGAAATAAAAGAACTAAAATCTAACCAAGTCGAAATCAAAAAGGCTATTGATGAGGTGCAATCAAAAATGGGGGCACTAACTGCTAGGAAAAATGAGGCAGAAGAGAGAATCAGCGATATAGAAGACCAAATGATGGAAAATAAAGAGGCTGAGAAAAAGAG
>NW_027404594.1:0-2304 GCF_003265705.2 Callorhinus ursinus | reverse complement strand
CACAGATGCCAAGGAAGTCTGGGATCCATGTTCCAGGCCTGGGCTGTGCATTTGATTGCCCCTTTAATGCCCAGGCCTTCCATGGGCTGGGGTGGCCCAGAATACGCAGCTGGCTATTAGTGGAGCTCCAGCTGCACATGAGCCAAGGGTCGCTGCCTTTCCACCTTCCCTGCAGGGCTTCTGGTGGGCTGTTGCTGTCAGATCAGTCCCACAGGAGCCTGCTCTGGAACCTGGGCTCTAAACTATGGTATCTCATTTCAATTACAGGCCACATTTTGTGAGTGGGCTGCCCGTGAAGGTGCCATGTGCCTTCCCTCCTCCACCCTCTGTGTAGGTATGCGCAGTGGGCCCGCTGACGACCTGGTCAGCTCA
Source organism: Callorhinus ursinus (assembly GCF_003265705.2). Classification (NCBI taxonomy): domain Eukaryota; kingdom Metazoa; phylum Chordata; class Mammalia; order Carnivora; family Otariidae; genus Callorhinus; species Callorhinus ursinus. Next base: position 1,932 of record NW_027404594.1, on the reverse strand, counting down.
TGCACACGCAGTTGGCCACCTTAGTTACCGTACGATTTTCCACCAGTTCTCTACGTTTTTCCACCAGTTCTCTTGTTACCCATTGGGCTTGTGATGGTCACCTACACATGTACTACCCAAGAGGGGGGTAGTGTTTCCTCCCCAAAATTCTTTCAAACAAGGCAGCTTCAGACTGGCCCCCAAAAGTCCCTTTGTCAACACGGTCCCTGAAGGGTCCCTCAGCTTTTCATACAGCAAAGGCTTACAGAGATGTGTGTTGGGGTCACCCTGGCTCCATTAGTCCCCTCCAAGACCTGGACTCTACTTATAGTCCTCTCTTTTATTTGCAGACAATCTTTTGAGGCTTCACTACCTATTCATGCACAAGTAACCCCTCTTTCTCCCACCTGTTTCAGTCAGTTTCCTCCTGCCCTGTTAGCCTCAGACCAGTCCCCCAAACATGTGCACCCCCAGGGTGAAGAGTGCTGCCTCCCTCAAATTCTTTCAAAGGTGGCAGCTTAATGCTGGGTAAAGGCAGTCCCTTTTTGAAATGGGTGCCTGAACGATTTAGGACTTCTCAAAGATCCAGGGGAGGTGGATATCTGGTTGTCTCAGCACCATTTGTGGAAGAGATTATTCTTTCACCCATTGAATAGATTCAGGTGTTTAATCCATTTACTTTTAATGTTTTTTATACTTGAATGTACATCTGTCATTTTATCGTTACTTCCTGTATGTCTCATGTCATTTTTTCGGTTCCTTTATTCTTCTTTTAGTTCTTTTTTACATTAAGTGAATATTTTCTAGTGTAACATGTTAATTGCTTTAGTGACTTTTTTCATTGTACTTTTTGTTTCTTAGCAGTTGTTTTCGGGTATACCACCTACACCTTAACTCATCAGAATCTACTTCAGACTCATAGAGCTTAATTCCACTGATACATAGCAACATTACTTGTATATATTTTGATGTGGATTTCTTTGATTTATCCTATTTAGTGAAATGAATTTTCTGGATATGTTCATTAGTGTTTTCATCAAACGTGATAAGTTTTCAGCAAATAGTTCTTATTTTAAAGATTTTATTTATTTATTTCAGAGAGAGAATGAAATAGAGAGAGAGCATGAGAGGGGAGAGGGTCAGAGGGAGAAGCAGATTCCCTGCCAAACAGGGAGCCCGATGCAGTACCTGATCCCGGGACTCCAGGAACTTGACCTGAGCTGAAGGCAATCCCTTAACCAACTAAGCCACGCAGGCACCCTCAGCAATTATTTCTTTGAATATTTTACAGCTTCTTTCTCCTCCTTCTGGTATTTCCATAATGTGTACCTTGGTGTGCTCAGTGGTGTTCCACATCTGTGGCTCTGTTCATTTACTTTCATTTTTTCCCTCTCAGTTCGTCAAACTGCATTATCCATCTTTAAGCTTATGGACTAAGTTTTTCTTTTAATTCAGATCTACTGTTGAGCCCCTCAACTCCAGAAATTCATTTGGTTTATTTTTTTAAGATTTTATTTATTTATTTATTTGACAGAGAGAGACAGCGAGAGAGGGAACACAAGCAGGAGGAGTGGAAGAGGGAGAAGCAGACTTCACACCAAGCAGGGAGCCTGATGAGGGGCTTGATCCCAGGACTCTGGGATCATGACCTGAGCCGAAGGTAGATGCTTAAAGACTGAGCCACCCAGGTGCCACTCCACTTGGCTTATTTTTAAAAATGATTTTTATCTTTTTTTTTATGGTCTCTACTTGATGAGTCATTGTTATCATACCTTCCATTACTTCTTTAAGCATGGTTTTCTTTTTTTCTTTGAACACAATTATAATGACTGGCTTGATGTCTTTGTATTTTAAATCAGAAATTTGGTCCCTGACACTGGTGGTTTCTGTGGCCTGCACTATTTCTCATACATTGGTCACACTTTCCTATTCTATACATGTCTCACATTTTTG
>NW_027404593.1:0-2304 GCF_003265705.2 Callorhinus ursinus | reverse complement strand
TCCCACCCGCCGCCGCCGCCGCCACTGCTGCCGACGCCGCCGACCCTGCCCGACGCCCGCGGGAGACGTCACCCGGACGCGACGACGCTCGCCCCGCCCCGACGGCGTGGAGGCGCTGCCCAATCGGACGAAGCGTTGCCTGCGCGCGGGCGGGGCTTGCCGCGCGCGGGAGGCACCGCCCCCTCGGCCCGGGAGCCCGCGCGCCGCCCGCCGGCGCCCCCTGCCGGCGCCCGCGCTGCCCGCGCAGCCAGCCCCGCGCGCTCCCTCGGCCCGGGAGCCCGCGCTCTCCGCTGTGGGTCCTCGCAGCCCGGCGGAGGCCCGCGGCCCGGACCTTACGCTCCTCCCGCCTCCCGGGCCCCGGGAAGCCGAGCGTGCAGGCGGCGGTCAGGGAGAAGAAGGCCGCGGGCAGGGTCCCGGGCGGGCCTGTCCGCGTGGGCGCTTTCCGCGGAGCCGGGAAGTGCAGGCACCCTCCCTGGCCGCACCTTCCCCTCGGAGGAGACCCCTCCTCTCTCGCCCCCTTGGCAGGGATGGAGCCGGGCGCCCCCGGCCGCCCCAGGCCTGCCCCAGGCCGGGAGGAGCGCCGCGCTGGGGCTCGGCCCCCGGAGAGCCGTACTGGTGCGCAGGGGCCCCGCGCCTAGGAGGCCCCAGCACCGGGCTGCGCAGGGCCCCGGGCGGCGGGCGGCGGGAGTGCGGTCGGGTGGGGGGCGAGGGCCCACAGAAGTCCTGCAGACCGCGGAAGGATGCAGCGCCCCGGAACTCGAGGAGAGGGGCGCATCCTCCTTTCCCGCGAGCACCAGGCCTCAGACCTAAGGGGACGCTGGGTCCTTTCCCCGGAGCCAGACATTAACAGTGTTTCTAGTTTATTGTTTTGTATTGTAAGAAGATACACGTATACATTTGCGCTCCCTCCTTCCTTACCCACCCTTTTCTCCACCTTGCCTTTTTTCTCATAATCATCCATCCTGGAGATCGCTCGCGTAGGAATACGTGGGGATTGGCCTCACTGCTTTTGCAGCTGCTGGGAGCTCCACTGTGTGGACGGTGAATCCCTTAACCTGTTGACAGACTTGTGCGTTGTTCAGTGTCTGTCTTGCTGGCGCAGTCCTGCAACAACTAGCCTCCTGCGTGCATCCCTTTGTATTTGGGGCAAATGCACTGCACCCCTGCTTTGCAATCTCAGGGCCTTCATAATTAAACAGGTGAAGTAACACCAGTTTTATCTGGGATGAGGACTGCACAAAAATGAGTTATCCTGGCAGAAATGTTTAATGTTTTGGGGGTCTCCAGTGTGTTAAAATTTGGTATAGAACACATTTGAGAACGGGTTGCCCGTGAGGAAATGATCATCAGTTGCTTTAGCCCCAAACGCAGTTGCAAGGAGCCCTGGGTTTCCTTTGCAGGCAATTTGAGAACCACTGTTTAGGTGGGCTGTTGAGGATTTTACACAGGAGCTTTATGAGCGTACTTTAGAAAGGTCACTGCTATATAGATGATGGTTAGTTTAGATGTATTAGTTTCCCCTTGTTGCTCTATTACAAACTCAGTGGCTTAAAACATGCTTATTATCTCACATTGTATAGTTGCAAAGTCTGCTGGCCTGGGCAAGGCTGGAATCAAGGGGTCAGTCAGGTGGGCTTTATGGGGACTCCGGGGAAGAGTGGTTTTCAGGCTCATTCAGGGTGTTGGTAGAATTCAGGTCCATGCGGTCTTAGAGTGAATTTCGTGTTCCTGGCTGGCTGGCTGTCAGATTCTAGACACCACCTGCATTCCCTATCGCATGGTGCCCTTCAGGGACATGGGTTGAGTCTCAGGCTTTGGTCTCTTTGCCTCTGCCTCTAGCCAGAGACATCTCTGCATTTAAGGGCTCCGGTTGCTGGGCTGGACCCAGCTGGATGATCCAGGATACTCTCCCTATTTTAAGGTCTGCAACCTTGATGACATTGGCAGAGTCTCTTCACAGCAGTGCTTAGCTTAGTCCTTAGGGGATGAGCCTCTCGGGGTGACATTAGAATCCTGCCTGGATTTGGGGGTACTAAGACCAGAGATGACAGGTGGCTAGAGGGCCAGTTAGGTTGGTGAGAAATGAGGAGCCTGAATTGGGGCTGGGGTGGCAGGTGCAGTGGTCAGTGTCCTGGGCTGCAAGCCACAGCCACTGAATACGGCTGCTGTGATGGGCTGAACTGTGTCCCTCTGGAACTTGTATGTTGAAGCCTTGACATATGAATTTCCCTCAAAATGTGACTGTGTTTGGTGATGGGGCCTCTACAGAGGTGATTAAGGTAAAATGAGGCCATCAGGGTGGGG
>NW_027404592.1:0-2305 GCF_003265705.2 Callorhinus ursinus | reverse complement strand
TATTAAGGAGGGCACATTCTGCATGGAGCACTGGGTGTTATGAACAATGAATCATGGAACAGTACACCAAAACAAATGATGTAATATATGGTGATTAACATAAGAATAAAAAATTAAAAAAAAAATAAAGTAGTACTGGATTATAATACAAAACCTAAAATAAATTTCCAAATAAATTAAATAAATACATCAATGGAGGAGAAAAGATAAATCTCCCATGCAGAAGAATTCCAATAATTTGTGTAGAAACTCCCCCCTCAAGGTGATAGAGTGTAACTTCCTACTTCTTAGGACAAGCATAGTGACTTCTTTTCAAAGAATGAATTATGGAAAGGAAGAAAAAACTGTAATTTTACAGTGGAGAAAGCTGAAAAATACTGCTTCAGCCAGATGATCAAAGTTAATATGAACAGTGATAAATCATGATAAATCATGTTAAGTCATGTACCTGTAATATGAGATGATGAGACTCTCACTTTACCTCTGTGGTTTTCCTGGCCAAAAACTATAACCTCATTCCAATTATGAAGGGAAAAAATATATGAGACAAATTCCAATAGAGAGTCATCCCACAAATACCCTGACAGTAGTCCTCAGCTCTCAAGATAATCTTCATAAAAGAAAAGCTTAAGGAAATAGGACTAAATGTAATGTGGTATCCTGGATTGGATCTTAGAACCAAAAAAAGATATAAGTGATAGATAGATAGATAGATGATAGATAGATAGATAGATAGATAGATAGATAGATAGATGATAGATAGATAGATAGATAGATAGATGATAGATAGATAGATAAATAGATGATAGATAAAGGAAACCTGAATACAGCATGACTTTAGTAATAGAAATTCTTTATTTGTGACAAATGCACCATATTGACATAAGATGTTGGTGATAGAGGAAATATTATGGGATATATGGGAGCTCTCAAAACTATATCTTTAATTTTTCTATAAATCTAAAAGTACTTTGAAAATAAAGTTTATTAAGAAAATAAAGAATCAGGGGCGCCTGGGTGGCTTAGTCGGTTAAGGGTCCGACTCTTGATTTCACCTCAGGTCATGATCTCAGTGTCATGAGATGGAGCCCTGTGTTGTGCTCCGTGCTGTGTGTGGAGCCTGTTTAAGATTCTCTCTCTCCCTCTGCCTTTCCCCTCCCTACCAACTCCTGCATGCTCTCTTTCTCTATCTTATATAAAAAGAAAAGGAAAGAAATTAATCAGAAAAAAGACATACTTCTTAATTAACCATATAACATAATTTCTAAACCTTGTGAATTTGATATCAATTAATAAATAATAAATTAATATAATCTTGTGTTTTAATTAAAATTCACATGAGAATTAAAATTAAAATGCTGAAATTTAGCTATGATTTATGTTCTCAATTTATCATGAATAAATCATTCTGATCAAACTAAAATTCTAGATTACATTCACAATAACTGAAAATATTTCCCCCTAATTTTTCACCTATCTGGAAATAGGTGAAATCTCATAAATCTTGTGAAACTTGGAAAATCCCCATTCCAATATTATTTTATAAGAGAGGAATTTAGAACTAGTGAGCAAATGTAAGATTTGTTAATGCCTCTATGGGTGTCAGTATCATACTAAGAAACATAAATTAGGATTACTATAGGTATAAGAATTGGATAGTATTTCTTTTTGGTATTTCACAAACAAAATATTTAACCATAACATTTTTTTCAGTAAGAATAGGCTGTAAAGGTGCCTGGGTGGCTGAGTTGGTTAAGCATCTGCCTTCAGCTCTGGTCGTGATCCCAAGGGTCCTGGGATGAAGTCCTGCATCGGGCTCCCTGCCCAGAGGAGAGTCTGCTTCTCCCTCTGCCCCTCCTCCCCGATCATGCTCCACCCCCGCCTTGCTCTTTCTCGTTCCAAAAATAAATAAAAACAAAACAAAACAAAACAAAACAAAACACAGCCTTCTAAAAAAAAGAGAATACATTGTAAAAAAATACCACAAAAATGTCTTACTTAAAGCTCCTTAGAGTTTTCAAATAACTGGCATTCACATATCTCATTTTGATATGATTTTAACACACTGCAGTTCACAGGATAAGTTCTATAACGTCCATTTTGCAAATGAGGAAAGCGCCTCCCAGAAATTAAGTGATTGAATTGAACTAGTCCTTTCACTTAAACCTAAGTCTTCTTTTTTTTAAAATTTTTTATTGTTACGTTAATCACCATATATTACATCATTTGTTTTGGTGTACTGTTCCATGATTCATTGTTTGTTCATAACACCCAGTGCTCCATGCAGAATGTGCCCTCCTTAATA
>NW_027404591.1:0-2306 GCF_003265705.2 Callorhinus ursinus | reverse complement strand
TTTTATTTATTTTTAGTTTTATTTATCTTAGAGAGGGAAAGATTGGGTTCAAACTTAAGGGACCATCAACTTAATATAGATTGCTATATACAGAAGAGGTTATATGCAAACGTAATGGTAACCACAAATCAAAAACCACTAATAAATAGGCAAGGAATAAAGAGAAAGGAATCCAAACACATCATTAAAGAAAATCAGCAAAACACGAAAGAGAGAAAGAGAAGAAAATATCAGAGAAAATCTTCCGAAACAACCATAAATCAGGTAATAAAATGGCAATAAATACATATCTATCAATAATTACTTTGAATGTACATGGACTCAATGCTCCAATCCCAAAAGACATAGGGCGACAGGATGGATTAGAGAATAAAAGACTCATCTATATGCTGCTTATAAGAGAGTCATTTTAGACCTAAAAACACCTGCAGTTGGAGTGTGAGGGGATGGAGAAACATCCATCATGCCCATGGATATCAAAATAAAGCTGGAGTAGCAATACTTTTATCAGACAAACTAAACTTTACGGTTTCACTCAAATGTGGAACATAAGGAATAGCATGGAGGACATTAGGGAAAGGAAAGGAAGACTGAAGGAGGGGCATCAGAGGGGGAGACGAACCATGAGGGAATATGGACTCCGGGAAACAATCTGAGGGTTTCAGAGGTGGAGGGGGGTGGGGGATGGGGGAGCCGGGTGATGGGTATAAAGGAAGGTATGAGTTGTGAGGAGCACTGGGTGTTATATGCAAATAATGAATCATGAACACTACATCAAAAACTAATGAGGTACTGTATGGAGGCTATCATAGCACAATTTAAAAAAAAAAAGCCTGCAACAAGGGACAAAGAAGGACACTATATAAAAATGAGGAGGACACTCCAATAAAAAGATATAACAATTGTAAATATTTGTGCACCCAACATGGGAGCACCCAAATGCATAAAACAGTGAATAACAAGCACAAAGGATATAATCAATAATAATACAATAGTAGAAGGGGACTTTAACGTCTAACTTACATTAATGGACAGATGATCTAAACAGAATATCAACAAGAAAAGAAGGGCATTGAATGACACACTGGACAGATGGGTTTTACAGATATATTCAGAACATTCCATCCTAAAGCAGCAGAATACACATTCTTTTCAAGTACACAGGGAACGTTTTCCAGACTAGATCACATCTTAGCCCACAAAGCAAGCCTCAACAAATTTAAGAAGTTCAAAGTCACACCGTGCACCTTTTCTGACAAGAACTCTATGAAACTAGAGGTCCACCACAAGAAAATATCTGGAAAGACCACAGATACTAGGAGGTTAGATAACATGCTACTAAAGAATGAATGGCTCAACCACGAAATAAAAGAGGAAATTAAAAAGGTATATGGAAACACATGAAAATGAAAACCCAATGTTCCAATACCTGTGGGATGCAGCAAAAGCAGTTCAAAGAGGGAAGTGTATAGCAATTATAGGCCTACCTCAAGAAGCAAGAAAAATCTCAAATAAAACCTAAATGAGGTAGAAAAAGAACAACAAACAAAACCTAAAACAAGCAGAAGGAAGGACATAATAAAGATTACAGCAGAAATAAATGATATAGAAACGAAGAAAACAATGAAACCGATTAATGAAACCAGGAGCTGGTCCTTTGGGTGGTGGGAAACCAGTAAAATTGCCAAACCTCTAGCCAGACTTATCAAGAGAAAAGGAGAAAGGACCCAAATAGATAAAATCACACAAGAGAGAGGAGAAATAACAACCAACACCATAGAAATACAAACAATTATAAGAGAATATTATGAACAACTCTGCCAACAAATTGAATGATCTAGAAGAAATGGCTAAATTCCGAGGGAAACATATAAACTGCCAAAGGTGAAATGGGGAGAAATGGAAACTTTGAACTGACCAATAACCAGCAAAGTAATTGGATCAGTAATCAAAAAACTCCCAACAATCACAAGTCCAGGACCAGATGGCTTCACAGGTGAATTCTACCAAACATTTCAAGAAGAGTTAATACCTATTCTTCTCAAACTACTCCAAAAAATAGAAAAGGAAGGAAAACTTCCAAATTCATTCTATGAGGCCAACATTATCCTGATACCAAAACCAGATACAGACACCACGAAAAAAGAGCACTCCAGGCCAGTATCCCACATCCCTGCTGAGCATAGACGCACAAATTCCTCCATAACATACTAGCAAACCGGATCCAACAACACATCCACAAAAATCATTCACCACGATCAAGTGGGATTTATTCTCGGGATGCAAGGGTGGCTCGATATTTGCAA
>NW_027404590.1:0-2306 GCF_003265705.2 Callorhinus ursinus | reverse complement strand
GACCGGGTCCAGGAGTGTGTTCTTTCTAAAGCCCCTGCGTTCGGTGGGTGTTGCTATGCCTAAAAAAGGCCCACTCAGCCCCAGAGTCAGGAGCAGTGACAGGGTGTCTCCAACCCTAGCCCAGGACCACGACCCCAAACCATCCTGGCTTTGGGAGGACAGGTCTCCTGCAGTAGACAAGGAGGGGACTGGCCCCTCTCCCCTCCCCCGCACCAGGATGCCCGGGACCTGCAAGAGCTCTTCATCTGAGGAGGAGTCTAGGAGAACAAGTGTATCTCGTCAGCCCAGCAAGTGAAATATCCAAAGCCAAGGCTCAGGTTCTAACAGAAGCAGAATTTCAATGTACTGTTGGGGGGAAGCCTCCTCCCCTCTTATGTGGCCTTGGGGGTCCCCAAGGAAAGCCTTCTTTCGTCTCCTTCCATCAGAGAGAGGAACTGGCCCCATGTCCCGCGGTCCCCACCGTGTCCCAGTGCTGAGGAAGAGACACACGCTGGGACCCGATGTCAGGAGTGTGGTGGGCCACTGCTCCTGGGCTCCAGCCAGTGACCTGGCGGCTGCATGGAAGAGCTAAATTGCTTTTGGGGGAAGGAGTGCTCACTGCCCACACCGCTCACCCTCCCCCTCTGCACTCTGCAATCCAGGCTCCGTGCCCGGCTTACGTCAATCACCAGCACTCCACATGTTCCCCTCCATTGCAGGGATCATTCAGGATCACCCCACTGCAGAGAGGAGGAGAGCGAGGCCCAGCGAGGGGAGGTAAAATGGCTGCAGTCCCAGAGCTGGTCAGCAGAGAACCTGGATTTCGAGCCGTCCAGAGCCCCTGCTAGACCAGCCAGGGACTCCCTGAGTTTAAAGTGAGCCCTGCCCTGTCTGACCAGGCACGCACTGGCCCCTGACCTTCATGATGACCTGTTCTGGACCGTGAAGGTGAGCTGACCGACTAGGAGTGGGAGTTCAGCTGGTGGGGCCGGCTGTAGCTCTAGGACAGAGTGACACATCTGAGCTAGTAGGAGCCACACTCTGGTCTCCCTCCTGGAGCCAGACCAGGAGCTGAAATCTCGGTGCCCGAGGGGCCAGCACACAACAGGGTCTGCACTGATCAGGGATCCATGGCCCTCAGGGAGAGTCCACTCTGCCCTCTCCCCGCTCCTGCCTGGCCTCACCTCTCCTCACTGTGGGGCTGCGGGACCCGGAATCAGGCCCCATAGGGAAGGGTGGACAGCCCGGCCTCAAGGTCAGGGTTCACCTTGGGACCCAGGGTATTGCCAGGGAAGTGTGAAAAGACAGTGTCTGGGTTCCGGAGTCCACCACCACCCTGGGCACTTGGGAGTGGGAAGAGATCCACACCCACAAGTCCGGAGGGCTATAGCACAAAAGGCCTCAGCTTACTCTGCTGTCATTGGGCTGCAGAGATGCAGTGTCCCAAGGGTCCCACAGGCTTATTGAAGTGCCTGTTGGCCTTGGATATCCATCCCCGACCCCCTGTGATCCCAGTCTTGGGATAAGGTTTTCTAAACCCTCAGGTCCTTCTCAGCAGAGGACAGACTCAAGGCTTGGGGGCCTGAGGACCTGGCTACGCAGAACGTGGCGGAGCACAGGGCCACCAGTCTGGAGACCAAGGTCAGGGCCCTCCTAGTTGCAGCCTCAGGGTCCCCATGTGGAAGAGGATCCAGAATCACTGCTCCGGTCAGGGTGAGGAGGCCTTAGGAAGGAATGGAGCACCAGGACCGGAGAGGGAAATGGGGACAAGGGAGGCTTCTGAGGTTTCTCACCTCACCCATGGAACCCACAGGTCTACTCCTGTGAGAGGCACAGACACAGAGACAGAGAAGCAGACAGAGAATGAACACAGGGCAGTGGGAAGCAGTAGAAGTCACAGACTCCATCAGCATAGAAAAGACATCCCGGCATTTTGTGCCATTCTATTCCTTAGAGCGCCGTCACATTGGCCATCCACACTGGAGGGGAAGGGATTTCACAGGGATGTGTGACCAGGACTCAGGGGTGCCAGGAGCCACTGTGGGGAATGTCCAGCACATGGGCACTGACGAGGCCCATGGACCTGAGCCTAAGCGTAATGGGGGCCCTGGAAGTCTGTGTTGGGAGAGGGCAAGGTCAGAATCAGTTCACTAATACCCTCCCAAAGGGGCTAGGACACAGGCAGGCGGGAGATGGCTTTGCCTGTACCCCAGAGTAGACTCCAGCCACTCAGGGCTGTGTTCCATGCCAAGCGCAGCCCCTGGCTCATCCGTGCATTGCCAGGTTTGCACCAGCCTCCTGTGATAGCAGGCACGGGACATATGTAC
>NW_027404589.1:1161-2307 GCF_003265705.2 Callorhinus ursinus | reverse complement strand
ACCCCCTCTTCCTCCCTGGTCCAGCTCCCCAAGTTCTGACCAGTACCTAGACCTGAACAGAGGAAGTGCTCAAGGGTTGGTGGTGCTCCCAGTATCTGTGGGGGGTTAACCAGCTCATCCCCACCAGGAACTGCACTTGGGATACACTAACTGAAGCCTCCCTTCCTGTCCTCTGGAGAGATGGGCAAAACAAGAGGGCAGAGGACCTGGGTACAACGAGGCTAGCACCATAGTTAACTGCCTGATTGGTGAAAGCCTTTGCTAGAGGTGGGAAAAGTCTCCTGGGGTCGTCCCCTGCCTTTTACAGCCCTAATCATTGATTAAAGTTCATGGAATGTGCTTTCCCCTATCTATGCCTTTAACCACTGCAGACATTCTTACTGTTTATGACCTCAAGTGGAAACTGGATAAAAGGTAGATCTGATAAAAGGTTACTGCTGAGACTACAGGCTGTCATAACCAGATGCAGTCAGCCTGGTCAGTGCAGGAGACAGGAAGACTTCCATGCCCAGGACTCACACTTCAGGGTTGTTTGTTCTCCACTAGGTTTGCCACTGTCTTCTGCTTGGAGCTGTTGAAGAAAGCACTGGAGGCCGGCTCCAGTTTTAGTGTTTAGCTGAGATAATTGGTGTGGTGGAGAGGGGGGGAGGGGGCTCTGATAGAGTTTTCTAGCTCTCCCTTAACTTAAAAAATGTTAAGGTGGCAAACAAGTGGTGGGTGGTTTTTTTTCCTTGGGTTTTGGTAATACAGACTATGAATGAATTTAGTCCCTTCACCAGAGGCTAAAAATGCCAGCTTCAATTGTTTCTCCTGGTACCCTAGAATCAGAAGAAAGGATTGAAACAGTAGAGATTCTGTTGTACTTGGGTGGAGTTAACTGTTAATTAAAAGAGATGAGCTTAAAATTGCTATTGAATATATATACCACATCTTCTCTCACCATTCCTGTGTCCACGGACACCTGGGCTCTTTCCATATATTGGTTATTGTGGACATTTCTGCTATAATCTTTGAGGATACAAGTGCCTCTTTGAATCATAATATTTCAATCCTTTGGATAAATACTGAGTATTGCAGTTGCTTGGTCATAAATTAGTTCTATTTTTTTTTTGAGATTGGTAAGATTTATTTGAGAGAGCAAACATA
>NW_027404589.1:414-1061 GCF_003265705.2 Callorhinus ursinus | reverse complement strand
TGCAATTCTCACCAACATTTGTTGTTTCCTTTCTTGTTAAATTTAGCCATTCTTACCAGTGTGAGGTGGTCTCTCATTGTGGTTTTAATTTGTATTTCTTTAATGTTGAGTGATGTAGAGCATCTTCTCAGGTGTCTTTGGCCATTTGTATATACTGAATGGAATATTACTCCACCATCATAAAGAATGAATTTTGCCGTTTGCAATGCCATGCATGGAACTAGAGGGTATTATGCTAAGTGAAATAAGTCAGTCAGAGGAAGAAAAATATCATATGATCTCACTCATATATGGAATTTAAGAAACAAAACAGATGTACATATGGGAAGGAAGGAAAAGTAAAATAAGAGGAAATTAGAGAGGGAGGGAAATCACAAGAGATTCTTCAATGTAGGGAACAGATTGATGGTTGCTGGAGGGCTGGTGGGGAGATGGGGTAACTGCATGATGCGCATTAAGGAGGGCACTTGATAGGATGAGCACTAGGTTTTATTTGCCACTGATGAATCACCGAATACTTCTTAAACTGTAAATGCTGTATGTGTTAACTAAATTGAATTTAATTAAAAAATTAAAAAAAACCTGCCATTGAGTTTTCTATCAGATTTGGGGTACATTGGAGAGCTTGTAATGCATGCAGCCCTTGA
>NW_027404589.1:0-314 GCF_003265705.2 Callorhinus ursinus | reverse complement strand
AACGCCTTAATTTTCACTTTAAGTAGAAATAAGTGTATTTTGTACCTGATGGTAAGAATCCTAGGTGAGCCCTAACCCTAAGCATTTCATTGTAAGACCTGTGTGATTTGTAGATTAAATTACTCTTGTAATTCATCTTTACTTTGTTCAAAAAATTTGTCATTTGTTTAATAAAAAATATACTGTGTATATTCATACCTTCCTAGACAAAGCAGTAAAAATTTGAGGATTCATTCTTTAGGGAGAGAAAGCGAGCAAAGCAATCCCAAGAACATGATGTGACAAGGAAATAATAAATGGGTTTGGAGACTACA
>NW_027404588.1:0-2307 GCF_003265705.2 Callorhinus ursinus | reverse complement strand
TCGCTGCCCAATGGGAACAGCTCATGCCCACAAGAACGGTTTGATTTCCGGCCACCCTTTGTGAACTGAGCTGACAGCTGACCCTAGTGACATACTATTATCAGAGATGGGGGACTGATAACAGAAGAAAAAAAAGAAAATCCTTAAATTTTACATGTCATAGCACAAAGAAAAGACAGAACTGCCACCTGCTCTCACAACCCAATAGAGCCATCAACAACGCAAAGTGTTTTTGAAATGGGCATTTAAAATTTAATAATTTCAGGGGTGCCTGGGTGGCCCAGTCGTTAAGCATCTGCCTTCGGCTCAGGTCATGGTCCCGGGGTCCCGGGATCGAGCCCCGCATCGGGCTCCCTGCTCAGCGGGAAGCCTGCTTCTCCCTCTCCCACTCCCCCTGCTTGTGTTCCCTCTCTCACTGTGTCTCTCCCTGTCAAACAAATAAATAAAATTTTAGTGAAATAAAATAAAATTTAAGAATTTCAGAGTTACACTTGAGAGAAGCAAGTTCTAGATACAGTAATGATGTATAGGCCAGCACTTATACCTAAGGACAGTTGTTTTTAAAAACACTGTTCTCAATTTACCTGGAGTACAAGCTGGGGCCTTTTCTGGTGAAATGGTTAACAGTGAATGTTACCAAATAAGGTTAACAGCCATCCTTCCCCCTCTCTAAACTACTGCAATGAAATCCTTCCATTAAGCTCTCCTCCTAGCAATCAATGCTCCCAGCCACCATGCTTCCAAAGTGCAGCAGCTTACATGTTTCTCACAGAAGAAAAGCATTCGACTGGCTTGTTGCATGAACCAAGTTTCACAGGCTTCTTTGAAAGATCAAGAAGTAACTCAAAGGACTACTTCTCCTTACTCCAAAGCTTCTTAAACATAGACCCTGCCCACCAATCTCAGTGCTATTCATTTTTTACCTGAATAAAGAGAATATTCCCGTAAATGGTCTCCATTACTATCAACTCCCTAATTCAATATGAATTCCAGATGAAGTGGGTGGCAAAACTAAGGATTATGTTTATCTCCACCAAAAAAAAATCTCCATTATTTGACAATTACTTAGAAGATAATTCAGATTTACATCATTATACACATGTTCTTCACAACCAATCTCAAATTAATTTTCTGGCTTTAAAAGGGTCTACATTTGCTTTTAGCACTGTATGCTACAACTCTCTGGGGCCCAAGTTCTCTATACTTGCTGTTTCTTTTGACTGGAAGCCCTCCCTTCACAGCCCTCCTTAATTCCACAGCAAACAGAGCCTCCCAAAGCCTTCAGGGACCCACATGAGTACCCAGTATGCACGCACACCTCTGACAATGTGCTTACCTGCTATGAACAGACTAACATCACAGTGTCTACTAAACCCAGATCCTGTGACAGGTTCAAAGCATAACTGAAATATACTTTTATGACATTTAGTTTGTTTTTTTGCAAATGCATCAAACTTACCCCACTTCAAAACAAGAGAAGTTTATGACCAATCTATTCTTAATCAGTTAAATGAGCCAAATGTCGTAATGGACTAATGGCAAAGTAGCTATATAAGCCACACTGAACCAGACACAGATTACCAAATAAGGATGAAATTATATCATTACTTCTTTCCCAAGAAAACACACACAGGCAATAAGAGTGGAAGATAATTAAGCAACTTTTTAAAAAAGGAACTGATGACATATAAATGGCACTCTAGAAGTTCAACAGTGGATGACACATGTAGTTCCCAGGCAGACAACTGCACACTACATTAGCAGGCTGTGTGGCTTCTCTTTGTTGTTTGGGTGGCACCGACACCCCCCACCAACTCTCTCAACACTTTAAGTGGCTGAGGAGGTAGAAGCCTAATTTAACATGGATTATGAAGCAAAGTGGGTAGCTGGGAAATGTAATTAATACGTTTATTTACATAAATAAGTAAACTATATTTTAAAAGAGACCTATACTCTGAAAAGAAATATTGCTGAGAGAAATTTTAAAACTTAAATAAAGGGAAAGATCTATCTCATTCATGGGTCAGAAGACTTAGTATTAATAAGATGTTAATTCTCCCTCAAATTTATCTATAGATTCAATGCAATCCCAGTCAAAATCCCAGCAGGCATTTTTTACAGAAATCAACAAGCTGATTCTAAAAGTCATATTGAAATACACAGGACCTAGACGAGACTCTGAAAATGAGAAACAAAGTTGAAGGGAAAACACTACCTGATTTCAAGAATTATTATACAGCAACGGTAATCAAAAAAGAATGGTATTAGCATAAAGAGAGACAAACAGATAAATGGAGAAGAGAGTCC
>NW_027404587.1:0-2308 GCF_003265705.2 Callorhinus ursinus | reverse complement strand
GACTTTTTTCATAAGAGCGAAATCCTCTTCAGGATTCCTCCTGTTTTGAAGCCGGGCAATGACATAGATCTTAAAAAAAAAAAATGTGTAACGTGAACTTTATTGAAGTGGGGGATACTTGTACTTGAAAGTTGCCGAGGGAGTAGACGTTAAATGTTCTCCTGGACACGCACATCAACAGATCCACCGTGAAAGGCACCTTCCTGAGCAAGCGGAACACAGACGACCTCCTACAACCCAGAAACCTCCTTCCCCTCGCTCAGGACAACCAGCCACAGCTGGGATTTACCCCAATTCCTCCTTTCTCCCATTCCCAGTATCTAACCCATCAGCAAATCCAGTGAGCTCCACCTTAAACGTATCCAGAATAGGACTGACCACTGCTTCCAAGGCCACCTGTCTGGTCCACACTAAAGGCCATCTCTTGCCTGAGTTCCTGGAAAAGCTTCATCATGGACCTCCCCTGCCCATCCTCAACACTCTGTCATCTGTTCTCAACACTGTAGCCAGGATGGCCCATTGAAACAGGGTCCCATGGGGTCACAGCACTGCAATGGCTTTTTATCTCCCTCTGTCACCTCCCTGAGGTCATGTCCTAAGCAGTCTCCTGTGGCCACCGTGGCTTCTTGCTACTTCTGGACATACCTGGTATGCTCCTGCCTCAGGAATTTTGCACATGCTTTCCTTCCATTTAGAATGCTCTTGATGTGATACCACTCACCTTCTTTAGATCTTCACTCAAGGATCACATTCCTAGTGAAGTCCCACCTGGCTCTATATGAATAGAAAACACCACCCTTACCTTCCCTGCAGCACCCCAGCCCTGTCTCCTGCTCCATATTTCTGTAGCAGTTATCAGAGTCACCAGTCCATGTCGGCAGGGCAGAAAAGAAGGCCTACACTGACGCTTTCACCACTGACTCCGTCCGATTTCCTCGTCCAAAGCCCCGGGGGAAAAGGTGCCCCAGGGCTCTTGCACAGACAGGATGCCAAGGACCAGGGTTCCACTGACTGCACCCTGAACACTATCAGGAAAATGAGCCATGCGAAGAATCCACCTGCCTATGAGACCTGAAGCCAGACACCTTCCTCAATTACAGCTGAGCACTCACACTTCCTTCCCTTGCCTGAGGTGCTCATCTGAGAAAGCTGAGCAGAGACCCAACTCAGGATCCAACTCTCCCTCTGGCCAAGGTCCTGGGAAACAGACATCTCTCCTCCCTGCACCAACCACCCGCGATTGACGTCTGGAATCCTCCTGTGGTCAGGCAGTGATGCACCTGTCCCTCTTTCCTGTGATATCATTGCAAACCAGGCTTTGCTGCACATTTCTCAGGAAGGATCCTGCAGCGGCATCAACAGGCCAATCAGGCTCGGCCTCAGTGTTGCACATCAGGCCCCATGCAAAAGTAGAATTGCATGGATACTGGTGTCCTGTGTGGCCTCGGAAACTAACGGCAGGAGCTGAGATTTCAGTTCCAAATGAGAAGTGACCTCTTGCACACAGCACAGGAATGTGGAGAGGATTTCTCAGGGGTGGGGCTCTGGAAGAACTGCTTCTGCTGACTGAATTCACAGACACCAGGCAGAGGACATCTGCTGTGCCTCCTCTAAGGAAGCAGGGGGCACAATGGGCAAGAATCGATAATGCTGCCTGTGAGCTGCCTCCCACCAACCACCCTGCTGAGCCGAGGGCTCGAGCACCAAACAGGAAGAGACTCTCTTATCACATCTGCAGCAGGAGGGCTGGCCAGGGAGGAGAGCCCAGTCCCTGTCCCTGTAGCAAGCTGGTCTGCCCATCATGAGCGACGGTCCCACCACAGCATCACAACCTCCCAGCTATGTGATGCGACTACCCTGCCAGGCTCAGACCTGCTGATGCAGTGAATCATAAGCCCCAGCGACGTCTTTCCACTCCAGCTCAATGCTTCTCACAGAGAAGCAAACTCCAGCCTCACAAATGTGCTCATTATTAGCTCTGGAATTCCCTGGGTGGCGTCTACACTGGCCCAAACAGGTGCCCATCCAGATCACTCCACAAGTACCCTAGGGTTTCAAACCACTTTCAAACTGCCCTTAGAAAGGCAGGAACTAGCCCGATTAGGCACACCAGCCAAGTGACTCAATGTGCTGGAAACTCGGACAACATCCTCGCTGAACACCCACGCTTCCAAGTCTGAGCTTCAAACCTTCGCTAACTGGGCATTGAGCACCATGTCAGCATCAACACTGCTCTTTCAATTCACTTGTCTCCCATTCCTTAAAATCAGAAACCAAGCTCCAGTCACCACTCCATTTTCCTTCCAGA
>NW_027404586.1:0-2308 GCF_003265705.2 Callorhinus ursinus | reverse complement strand
AGAAGAGTCAACTGGCAGCTGCTGAGGAAAATTTGAAACTGGTTACCGAAGAGATACACAAGTATAAGTGAGTTCAGACACTAAATATTAGCGGCTCCTGAAATCCCTGTTCACTTCGTATTTTTAATCTTTGTACATGGGTTAGACTCAATTAACAAGTAGTATAAACAAAAATTCAAGGTCATATCCAGAGAAAATTAACAGACACAAAAAGACAAGTTTTAGAAAGAACAAAACAATTATGTTAGTAAACATGTCCTGATCCCCAGCGCTGGCCTGACTCTATGGAAACTTCCGCCATGCCATTCCAAACCCCAGGGGTGGTGTCAGTGGTCCTTATCTTGAGGAAAGCAGTTTGTCGTAGGATAAATCCTGCCCAAGAACCCGGTAGTGTCATCTGATGGCACGGTCTTTGCAACTTTTGGAACCATGGCGAGATAGAAGTTAAAGACAATAGAGCTCCATGGTAAAAGCTCCTTGTCATGTGATAAATCAGGGAAAGATTGATATCAGGTAAGGAAATTTTGTCAACTCTGAACCCTGCAGGTGTGGAAAAACGAGTAAGGAGAGGATGTAACGATAGGTTTGATCCTACTGTACATTTATTATCATGTGAAAGTGTTTCCTGTGTCAGGATAAATCGTATGAGGGGACAGATCAGAGGAGGGTGGCCACATGGGCAGGTGATTTAAAATCACAACCAAGGGGCGCCTGGGTGACTGTTGTTAAGCGTCTGCCTTTGGCTCAGGTCATGGTCCCGGGGTCCTGGGATCAAGCCCCGCATCGGGCTCCTGCTCCGCGGGAAGTCTGCTTCTCCCTCTCCCACTCCCTCTGCTAGCGTTCCTTCTCTCACTGTGTCTCTCCCTGTCAAATAAATGCATAAAATCTTTAAAAAAAACTAAAATCACAGCCAATATTGGGCTTTATCTGACAAAAGCAATTATAACTCACAGACGAGAAATTGGAGAAATGCAAGATCAGCTGCAGAAGGCAGAGCTCACCTTCAAACACAAGGTAACCTGAGTTCTGCCCCAACATACTGGCCCCTTCGTGCCTCCTGCAGGTGATGGAAGTGGCCCTTAGATCCCTGAACTTGGGCTCTTGGTGAATTGACTTTTTCAGGTCGCAGCTCAGGAGAGAAGTGCTCTAGATAATTGGGTAAGTGTTTTCTTTTTCCTCCTCTTCTTTTGGGGCACAGTCCAGCACAACTGAGGGTGGATGTGTTTTTCTCCCCCGGGTTAAGGCTCGGTTTTGGGAGAGGAAGATAGTGCAGCAGAGCAGGGAGAACGCCTACATGAAACACAGGTGTGTGGGTTTGATGTGCCTTTTTATGGGTGTCTTGAGGGGTCAAGGCTAAGCTGTTTAGTGTCTGGTAGAAGACATGGTGTCGTAATTCTTATAGACATCCATTCTTTTTCTGTATTCAAGACTGCACATGATGAGGAGAGAGACGCTGCCTGAGGGATCCATGAGGCAGGAACCGATGCCGGGAAGATCCGAGATATGGAACCGTGTGTAGAGAGGTAGGGAGCATGCTGTGAAATGCAGGAGCCTGATTTCTGCTGGGAAAGCACTTTATGTCCTCCCTGTTCTTGTGGGTGAGCGTTGTGTGTCCTAGAGAGAATCACAAGCACTACCTAAGGACAGCAGGTTGTCTGAAGGCGTGACGGGAGGGTGCTTTCCTCAGGTGCCTACCGGCAGCAGGGCACCCGTCCCTGTGACAAGTGGAGCTCACGCCCCTCCCCTGACTGCAGACCCCCCCCCCCAGCACCTCCACCATCCCCCTCCTGCAAAGCTGAGCCTGGGGGAGTTGTGGGCCTGAGCTCCCTTCCCACCTTCACGCAATGGAGAAGGCTTTTTTTTTTTAAAAAAAAAAAAAAGCGATTTGAGAAAAATGGCATTTACCCCTTACGGAGATTCTTTTATTTTTGTTTTATTTGTAATCTACAGTATTATATTCATCAATGAAATTCGTGCATTTTATTCCTCTAATGTTATCGGTATAATGCCACAGCTTTACTTCTCAATCCGCCTATTTTTTCTTTGCTCGTGACTGTACGATTAGTCTACTCCAATTCTTCTCTTAAATATTTACGTAATAACCAGTCACACATGCTAGGCCTCATCTAGAGATTGAAAGATTGCACCATTAACTGGCGGCCTGAGGAAAGAATGCATGCCGTTCATGTTGCGGGTTTGTTGATATCACCCACTCAAGGGTATTTTCACTTAGATTTTAATCTATAAAGAAAAAGTGATTTTTTTGGATCTGTATTGAGCACCCCAATTTTGGTATTAATTTCCAGCC
>NW_027404585.1:0-2308 GCF_003265705.2 Callorhinus ursinus | reverse complement strand
CCCCCCTGGTGTCATGAGATCTCACGAGATGTAGACTGAAATTTCGCCCCATATCCATGAGATCTCACGAGATTTGGACTGAATCCTCCAAGGGTTGGAGGAGATCTCCGAGACGTGGAATCAAATCTCGCTCGACGTCTAAGAGTCCTCATGAGAGCTGCAGTGAAATCTCGCCCAAACTCCCTGCTATCTCACGAGATTGGTAGTGAAATCTCACGCGATGGGATTGAGACCTCAGGAGATTTGGATTGAAATCTCGCCCAAGGTCCTTGAATATTACGAGATATGTCGTGAAATCTCGCCCGAAGTCATTGTGACCTCAGGAGTTGGGAGTGAAATCTCGCCCAATGTCCATGAGATCTCACGAGATTTGGAGGGACATCTCGCCCGATATCCATGAGATCACACGAGATTGAGATGGAAAACTCGCTCATATCCATGAGAACTCACGAGGTTGGCATTGACGTCTCCAAGGTTTGGATGAGATTTCACGGGATGGGAGTAACATCTCGTCCAAGGCCATGAGACCTCACGAGAGTTGGAGTGAAATCTCACCCAAGGTCCCTGATATCTCAAGACATTTGGAATGAATCTCCCCCGATGTCATTGAGATCTCACGAGATTTGGATAGAAATCTCGCCCAAGGTTGCTGCTATCTCACGAGATCTGTAGTGAAAACTCGCCCGAACTCATTGGGACCGCAGGAGATTTGGAGTGAAATCTAGCCCAATATCCATGAACTGTCATGAGATTCGGAGTGAAATCTCAATCGAAGTCCATGCGATCTCAGGAGATTTGGTGTCCAATCTCGCCCGATTTCCATGAGATCTCACGACACTTAGATTGAAACCTCGCCCAGGATCCCTGATACCTCACGAGGTTTGGAGTGAACTCTCACCCGATATTCATGAGGACTCAGGAGATTGGGAGTCATCTCGCCTGACGTCCCTGAGTTCTCACAAGATATAGACTGAATGCTCGCTCCATATCCGGAGGTCTCACGAGATTTGGACTGAAGTCTCCAAGGATTGGATGAGATCTCACGAGACTTGGAGAAAAATATCCACGGAATTCCCAGAGATCTCACGAGATTTGGAGTGGAATCTCGCCCACGTCCCTTTTATCTCACGAGAGTTTAGTGGACTGTCACCCAATGTCATTGAGACGTCCCGATATTTGGATTGAAATCTCGCCTGAGGTCGCTGATATCTCCAGAGATTTGTGGTGAAATCTCGCCCAATGTGATTGTGACCTCAGGAGATCTGTAGTGAAATCTCGCCCAATGTCCATGAGATCTCAAGAGATTTGGACTGAGGTCTGAAAGTTTTGGATGAGATCTCACGAGATTCGGGAGAATATCTCACCCGATGCCCATGCGATCTCGTGGGATTTCAATTGAAATCTCGCTCAATATCTATGAGATCTCACGAGATTTTGACTAAAGTCTCCAAGGTTTGGATGAGATCTCAATAGACTTGGAGTAAAATATTCTAGAATTCCAAGAGATCTCACGATAGTTGGAGTGAAATCTCGCCCAAGGTCCCTGATATCTCACGAGATTTGGAGTGACATCTCGCCCGTGTCATTGATACCTCATGAGATTGGATTGAACTCTCGCCCAAAGGCCATGACATTTCATGAGATTTGGACTGAGGTCTGCAGGGATTGGATGAGATCGCTCGAGATTTTGAGTAAAATCTCGCCCGATATCCATGAGATCTCACAAGATTGAGATGGAAATTTCGCTCAATATGCATGAGATCTCATGAGATGGGCACTGACGTCTCCAAGTTTTGGATGAGATCTCACCAGGCTGGGAGTAAAATCCCGCTCAACGTCAAAAGATCTCACAAGCGTTACAGGGTAATCTCGCCCAAGTTCCCTGCTATCTCACGAGAATTGTTGAAATCTCGCCCGATCTCATTGTGACCTCAGGCGATGTGGAGTGAAATCTAGCCCCAATTCCATGAGATTTCATGGGATTTGGAGTGCAATCTCAACCTCAGTCTCGTGAGATGATCGCAAGGCTCACGTGAGGTCAGGAAAAGACAGAGGTGTCTTTCTTTTAGTTGCTCTGGGGTGTGAGTTTAGTAGACAACCTTCGTGGTGTGAATTCCTTTTTTTTTTTTCATGGAGCATTCTCGTTTCAGGAAGATAAGATGCTTACAGATGAATGCGAGGAAGCCTAACTTAACCTACTTAACTCTCAGATATCACACTGTGGGGGGAATTGCCATGGCCCGCGTACAAGTTCGAACAGCGATGAGGGCAAGAGAATGAAACTTAAAAGTATGGGAACAGGAGGGTT
>NW_027404584.1:1648-2308 GCF_003265705.2 Callorhinus ursinus | reverse complement strand
TCAGACTACAGTGCTTTGAAACTAGAACTCAATCACAAGAGGAAAGTCGGAAAGAACTCAAATACATGGAGGCTAAAGATCATGCTACTAAAGAATGAATGGGTCAACCAGGAAATTAAAGAAAAATTTAAAAAATTCATGGAAACCAATGAAAATGAAAACACAACTGTTCAAAATCTTTCAGATGCAGCAAAGGCAGTCCTAAGAGGAAAGTATATAGCAATACAAGCCTTTCTTATGAAACAAGAAAGGTCTTAAATTCACAACCTAATCCTACACCTAAGGGAGCTAGAGAGAAAACAGCAAATAAAGCCTAAACTCAGCAGGAGAAGAGAAATCATAAAGATCAGAGCAGAAATCAATGAACTAGAAACCAAAAGAACAGTAGAACAGATCAATGAAACTAGGAGGTGGTTCTTTGAAAGAATTAATAAGATTGATAAACCCCTGGCCAGACTGATCCAAAAGAAAAGAGAAATGACCCAAATCAACAAAATCATGAACGAAAGAGGAGAGATCACAACTAACACCAAAGAAATACAAACAATTATAGGAACGTATTATGAGCAACTCTATGCCAGCAAATTAGATAACCTGGAAGAAATGGATGCATTCCTAGAGATGTATCAACTACCAAAATTGAACCAGGAAGGAATAGAA
>NW_027404584.1:869-1548 GCF_003265705.2 Callorhinus ursinus | reverse complement strand
TTCATGGAAACCAATGAAAATGAAAACACAACTGTTCAAAATCTTTCAGATGCAGCAAGGCCATGCTAAGAGGAAAGTATATAGCAATACAAGCGTTTCTCATGAAACAAGAAAGGTCTTAAATTCACAACCTAACCCTACACCTAAGGGAGCTAGAGAAAAAACAGCAAATAAAGCCTAAACTCAGCAGGAGAAGAGAAATAATAAAGATCAGAGCAGAAATCAATGAACTAGAAACCAAAAGAACAGTAGAACAGATCAATGAACCTAGGAGCTGGTTCTTTGAAAGAATTAATAAGATTGATAAACTCCTGGCCAGACTGATCCAAAAGAAAAGAGAAATGACCCAAATCACCAAAATCATGAACGAAAGAGGAGAGATCACAACTAACACCAAAGAAATACAGACAATTATAGGAACGTATTAGGAGCAGCTCTATGCCAGCAAATTAGATAACCTGGAAGAAATGGGTGCATTCCTAGAGATGTATCAACTACCAAAATTGAACCAGGAAGGAATAGAAAACTTGAAAAGACCTATAACCACTAAGGAAATTGAAACAGTCATCAAAAATCTCCGAACAAACAAAAGCCCAGGGCCAGGTGGCTTCCCAAGGGAATTCTACCAAACATTTCAAGAAGAAGTAATACCTGTTCTCCTGAAACTGTTCCAAAAAAT
>NW_027404584.1:0-769 GCF_003265705.2 Callorhinus ursinus | reverse complement strand
AAATACTAGCCAATAGGATCCAACAGTACATTAAAAGAATCATTCACCACGACCAAGTGGGATTTATCCCTGGGCTGCAAGGTTGGTTCAACATCCGCAAATCAATCCACGTGATACAATACATTAACGAAAGAACAGGAGTCATATGATCCTCTCAATAGATGCAGAAAAAGCACTTGACAAAGTATAGCCTCCTTTCTTGATCAAAAGTCTTCAGAGTATAGGGAGAGAGGGTACAAACCTCAATATCCTAAAAGCCATCTATGAAAAACCTACAGCGAATATCATTCTCAATGGGAAAAACTGAGAGCTCCCCGCTAAGGTCAGGAATGCAGCAGGGATGTCCACTCTCACCACTGCTATTCAACATGGTATTAGAAGTCCTAGCCACAGCAATCAGACAACAAAAGGAAATCAAAGGCACCCAAATCGGCAAAAAGGAAGTCAAACTCTCACTCTTTGCAGATCATATGATACTGTATGTGGAAACCCAAAAGACTATACCCCCAAAACTGCTAGAACTCGTACAGGTATTCAGTCAAGTGGCAGGATATAAAATCAATGCACAGATATCAGTGGCATTCCTATACACCAACAACAAGACTGAAGAGAGAGAAATGAAGGAGTCAATCCCATTTACAATTGCAACCAAAACCATAAGATACCTAGGAATAAATCTAACCAAAGAGGCAAAGGATCTGTACTCAGAGAATTATAAAATACTCATGAAAGAAATTGAAGAAGACACAAAGAAATGGAAAAACGTTCC
>NW_027404583.1:2074-2308 GCF_003265705.2 Callorhinus ursinus | reverse complement strand
AAGCCACAAACACACACAACTTTCTCCCCCAAGTAGTTTTTTTTTTTGAAAGACTTGACATGGTTTTTATTTTTTTATTTTATTTTTAAATTTTTTATCGTTATGTTAATCACCATACATCATTAGATTTAATGTAGTGTTCCATGATTCATTGTTTGTGCATAATACCCAGTGCTCCATGCAGAACGTGCCTTCTTTAATACCCATCACCAGGCTAACCCATCCCCCCCCCCC
>NW_027404583.1:759-1974 GCF_003265705.2 Callorhinus ursinus | reverse complement strand
CCCCCACCACTCCAGCAACCCTCAGTTTGTTTCCTGAGATTAAGAATTCCTCATATCAGTGAGGTCATATGATACATGCCTTTCTCTGATTGACTTATTTCACTCAGCATAACACCCTCTAGTTACATCCACATCGTTGCAAATGGCAAGATCTCGTTCCTTTTGATGGTTGCATAATATTCCATTGTGTATATATACCACTTCTTCTTTAGCCATTCATCTGTCGATGGACATCTTCGCTCTTTCCACAGTTTGGCTATTGTGGACATTGCTGCTACAAACATTGGGGTGCACGTACCCCTTCGGATCCCTACATTTGTATCTTTAGGGTAAATACCCAGTAGTGCAATTGCTGGATCATATGGTAGCTCTATTTTCAAGTTTTTGAGGAACCTCCATACTGTTTTCCAGAGTGGTTGCACCAGCTTGCATTCTCACCAACAGTGTAGGAGGGTTCCCCTTTCTCCACATCCCCGCCAACATCTGTCGTTTCCTGACTTCTTAATTTTAGCCATTCTGATTGGTGTGAGGTGGTATCTCATTGAGGTTTTCATTTGGATTTCCCTGATGCCGAGCGATGTGGAGCACTTTTTCATGTGTCTGTTGGCTGTTTGGATGTCTTCTTTGGAAAAATGTCTGTTCATGTCTTCTGCCCATTTCTTGATTGGATTATTTGTTCTTTGGGTGTTGAGTTTGATAAGTTCTTTATAGATTTTGGATACTAGCCCTTTATCTGAGATGTCATTTGTAAATATTTTCTCCCATTCTGTTGGTTGTCGTTTGGTTTTGTGGACTGTTTCTTTTGCTGTGCAAAAGCTTTTTATCTTGATGAATTCCCAGTAGTTCATATTCGCCCTGGCTTCCCTTGTTTTTGGCGATGTTTGTAGGAAGAAGTTGCTGCGGCTGAGGTCGAAGAGGTGGCTGCCTGTGTTCTCCTTTAGGATTTTGATGGACTCCTCCTGTCTCATGTTTAGGTCTTTCAACCATTTGGAGTCTATTTTTGTGTGTGGTGTAAGGAAATGGTCCAGTTTCATTCTTCTGCATGTGGCTGTCCAATTTTCCCAACACCATTTGTTGGAGAGACTGTCTTTTTTCCATTGGACATTCTTTCCTGCTTTGTCAAAGATGAGTTGACCACAGAGTTGAGGGTCCATTTCTGGGCTCTGTTTTCTATTCCATTGATCTATGTGTCTCTTTTTGTGCCAGTACCATACT
>NW_027404583.1:0-659 GCF_003265705.2 Callorhinus ursinus | reverse complement strand
GGGTCCATTTCTGGGCTCTCGATTCTGATCCATTGATCTATGTGTCTCTTTTTGTGCCAGTACCATACTGTCTTGATGATGATAGCTTTGTAATAGAGCTGGAAGTGCGGAATTGTGATGCCGCCAGCTTTGCTTTTCTTTTTCAACATTCCTCTGGCTATTCGGGGTCTTTTCTGGTTCCATACAAATTTTAGGATTTTTTGTTCCATTTCTTTGAAAAAAGTGGATGGTATTTTGATGGGGATTGAACTGAATGTGTAGACTACTCTAGGTACCATTGACATCTTCACAATGTTTGTTCTCCCAAACCATGAGCATGGAACATTTTCCCATTTCTTTGTGTCTTCCTCAATTTCTTTCATGAGTATTTTATAGTTTTCTGAGTACAGATCCTTTCCCTCTTTAGTTAAATTTATTCCTAGGTATCTTATGGTTTTGGGTGCAATGGTAAATGGGATCGACTCCTTAATTTCTCTCTCTTCTGTCTTGCTGTTGGTGTACAGGAATGCCACTGATTTCTGTGCATTGATTTTATATGCTGCCACTTTACTGACTTCCTGTATGAGTTCTAGCAGTTTTGGGGTGGAGTCTGTTGGATTTTCCACATAAAGTATCATATCATCTGCAAAGAGTGAGAGTTTGACTTCCTCTTTGCCGAT
>NW_027404582.1:0-2308 GCF_003265705.2 Callorhinus ursinus | reverse complement strand
AAGAGAATGGTCGAGTTTCATTCTTCTGTATATAGCTGTCCAATTTTTCCAGCACCATTTATTGAAGAGACTATCTTTTTTCCACTGGATATTTTTTCCTGCTTCGTCGAAGATAAGGTGACCATAGAGTTGAGGGTCCATATCTGGGCTCTCTATTCTGTTGCATTGATCTCTGTGTCTGTTTTTGCACCAGTACCGTACTGTCTTAGTGATCACAGCTTTGTAATACAGCTTGAAATGATGCCCCCAGCTTTATTTTTCTTATTTCAGGTTCTTTTGAAACTTCCAGCATTTAACCACACATACATGGGAGAGTGTCATGACTATATACCTCAGTGTACTGAACACATGGAAATTGGAAAAAACACATGGGTTGACTGACTTGTAATTAAAAGATGCAGTTTCCTTCTTGACAAAGAGCAACCTGAGTATTTGTAATCCCCTACCTGCTATTCATAGAGCCCTGAAATATCAGCTCTCCTGTGAGGTCCTCTGGCTGTCAAGTGAATCTTCTGCTCCTTTTCTACTCTCTTTCTTTTTTTTTTTTTAAAGATGTTATTTATTTATTTATTTGAGAGAGTGAGAATGAGAGAGAGCGAGAGCACATGAGAGGGGGGAGGGTTAGAGGGAGAAGCAGACTCCCCGCTGAGCAGGAGCCCGACGCGGGACTCGATCCCAGGACTCCAGGATCATGACCTGAGCCGAAGGCAGTCGCTGAACCAACTGAGCCACCCAGGCGCCCCTCTACTCTCTTTCTATCATCAGTTCATACATTATCCTGACATATAAAGTCTTACATTACAAGTAGATTTATATATTCTATCCAGTGTTATAATAAGATAGGGTGGGAACTCTTCACTACAAGGTGCCAATGATGAGACAGGTGCATCAGCTGTAGAGAATTTTAAAACGCAATGAACCAGACTAAAATTCAGTCTGGTTTTTATTATGACCATGCACCTGGAATTCTACACAAAGAGATCACAAAATGCTCCTGTCCTCCATGGAAGATCACTCCCACCCACGGGCACCCTCCACTTCCCACCCGCCCCCCACCCCATTCCTGTTGGGAATATACTCATGGCTCTCCCTCTTCAACTGCCAAATATTTGAGGAAAGAATCATTTTTCACTTTTTAATTCATCCATCCATCTATCTATCTATCCATCTAAGTTATCTGTATCTGTGGCAATATAAAAGACACTCAGAAAATGTTGGTAGAACATGTCAATGAAGAGTGCAGGTAGAAGATCTCAAAGGAAGAGAAAATGAGAAAGCTGGGTTTCTTACTAAATGATACCAGAAAATATTTTCCACATTAAAACAGGGAAAATTATATGAAACCAAACAAATGATGGGAAGTTTTCATAAAGTGATTTATCAAGTTGTGAAGAAAAGGTTATTGAAATATATGGCAAAGAATAAAATAAGCGGCAACTTAACAAGAAAACATGTGTCTCACATCTGCTCGTGCATCTGCCTGCAGACACCTAGGATACATGTTGAAATAATAACTCTCCTTTGCATTGGTTTTCCACATCTCAAAGAGTGGCTATCATTGACATAATCAAGTCCAGAAATGTGAGGAAATGGATTTTGGAACATGCAGGCCACAGCTTCTCTTCATGATGTGGAAGAAACCATCCTGGAGGGTCCTCATGCCAAATAGACACCAGCAAACTACAACAGATCCACGCTGGGGAAGATGCATTTGACTGAGTCCACAGAGCAGGCAAGCAGTGGGAGTGGATAAATCTCTTTTGAAAATGAGAAAAAAAAAAGTTCAGGGGCGCCTGGGTGGCTCAGTCGGTTGGGTGTCTGCCTTCGGCTCAGGTCATGATCTCAGGGTCCTGGGATCGAGCCGCACATTGGGCTCCCTGATCAGCGGGGAGTCTGCTTCTCCCTCTGCCTCTTTCCCGTGCTTGTGCTCTCTCTCTTTCATTCTCAAATAAATAAAAGCTTTGAAAAAATAAAAAATAATAAAAAATTAAAAATGAGAAAAAATAGGTGTTTACCCCATAGATACAAATGTAGTGATCCAAAGGGGTAAATGCACCCCAACATTTATAGCAGCAATGTCCACAATAGCTAAATTGTGGAAAGATGCCCAGATGTCCATCGACAGATGAATGGATAAAGAAGCAGTGGTATATATACACAATGGAATATTATGCAGCCATCAAAAGGAATGAGATCTTACCATTTGCAATGACATGGATAGAGTTAGAGGGTATTATGCTAAGCAAAATAAGTCAATCAGAGAAACACAATTATCATATGGTTTCACTCATATGTGGAATTTAAGAAA
>NW_027404581.1:0-2309 GCF_003265705.2 Callorhinus ursinus | reverse complement strand
CTTGGCTGGCTGTTCTTGCTGATCTTCTGGTGGAGGGGCCTGTTGCCCTGGTTCCGAAATGTCTTTCCTGGAGGCGGAAGTGCCCTGCCCTTGCCTGGTCTGGGCTAAGTAATCTGCTCGGGTTTGCTCTTGGGATCTTTTTTTCCCTGCAAGCCTTCCATACAGCTTTGAAGGACGAGAGTGAAAATGGTGGCCTCCTAATCTCTGTCCCGGAGGAGCTGAGAACTCGGGGCCCCACTCCTCAGTGCGCCCCTAGAGGAAAGCAGCCAGTCACTCCTGTCTCCTTGGTCTCCAGCCGCACTCTGTGCTCACCCGGCCTGTGACTGAGCGTTTCTATCTCTGGCACCCGCCCCCGTCTGGAGTCTCCAAACCCAGTAGATCCCTGCGGTGTGCTTCCACGCTGCTCCTACCGGGGGAGGAAGGGGAGTCTCCCTGGATCTGTCGCTTGTTGGGTCCCTGCTGGAAGAGCAGTGGCCCTACTGTGCTGTAGATTATGGTTTATGGCAACCCTGGGCTGAGACCCCACTCCTCGGCTCTGTCTCTGCAGCTGGCTTCCCCGCTCCAATACCTGGGAGCTCTGCTGCATTCAGGCACCCCTGGTCTTTCTGTGACCCCGAGGGTCCTGAGACCACACTGTTCCCGCAAGGGTTCCACCCGCTGCTTAGCCATTGGAGCGACGTCCCTCAGCGGAGCCAACTTCCAAAAGTTCCGATTTTGTGCTCCACTGATCTATCACTTTCCAGAAGTGGCCGACGGAGGCTCCCTCCCCCGTCATCTATCCTCCCAAATATCCCCTCCGATTCCCTTCTCTGCATGTCCTACCTTCCAGAAAGTGGTCACTTTTCTGTTCAGAGAGTTGTTGCTATTGTTTTCTTCAATCTCCTCTTGATTTCGTAGGTGTTTAGAATGGTTTGATCCCTATCCAGCTGAATTCCTAGGACCAGACTAATCCCAGGTCTCCTACTCCTCCCCCATCTTGCTCCTCCTCTTTTCTACTTTATATATAATACATATTTTGTGGGGACGTACTTTAAAGCTATGTAAATATTCAGTTTCTTATCAAACTTTTAATTTATCCATTTAAGTATATCTGTTTGGACTCATGGTTTTTAGTTTTACTTATTTTGATGCTCAAATTGTTTTCTATTTGGTCAGTGGGAACCCCTTCAAGCTTCTTTCTGAGTCCATTTGACAGATCTCCATCATTCTTGGAGCATTTCCTTTCCCTGGCACAAAGAGATATTCCAGGCTCATCTCATACTTTCCCTCCTCAGTACTAGAATCAGCTAATTATCCAAGGAGTCAAGATCTGAGTACAAAGTATGTTTATTGCTATTGGCCTGTGGCTGCTCCCAGTTCCTCCCAGTAGACAGGACTAGGGAACACACGTTTATGTCTACATTTATTTCTATATTTATCTACATATATTAAAACCCATAAGTTCACATCAAAGCCTCCAGTTCTAATGCAATACCACAGGACTTATTTTAGTCCCCCTCTGCTTTGAATATTTGTAACTCTCTTCTCTGAAAGTAAGAATCCTGGCTCTTGATCCTTAATATATTTAATTTTTTTTTAATTTTTTTTATTGTTATGTTAATCACCATATATTACATCATTAGTTTTTGGTGCAGTGTTCCATGATTCATTGTTTGTTCATAACACCCAGTGCTCCATGCAGAACGTGCCCTCCTCAATACCCATCACCAGGATAACCCATCCCCCTCGCCCCCTCCCCTCTAGAACCCTCAGTTTGTTTTTCACAGTCCATCATCTCTCATGGTTCGTCTCCCCCTCTGACATACTCCCCTTTTCTTCCTCTCCTGTTATCTTCTTCTTTTTCTTTTTTCTTAAAATATGTTGCGTTATTTGTTTCAGAAGTACAGATCTGTGATTCAACAGTCTTGCACAATTCACAGCGCTCACCATAGCACATACCCTCCCCAATGTCTGTCACCCAGCCACCCCATCCCTCCCACCCCCAACCACTCCAGTAACACTCAGTTTGTTTCCTGAGATTAAGAATTCCTCATATCAGTGAGGTCATGTGATACATGTCTTTCTCTGATTGACTTATTTCACTCAGCATAACACCCTCCAGTTCCATCCACGTCGTTGCAAATGGCAAGATCTCATTCCTTTTGATGGCTGCATAATATTCCATTGTGTATATATACCAGCTCTTCTTTATCCATTCATCTGTCGATGGGCATCTTGGCTGTTTCCACAGTTTGGCTATTGTGGACATTGCTGCTATAAACATTGGGGTACACGTACCCCTTCGGGTCCCTACATTTGTATCTTTGGGG
>NW_027404580.1:1135-2309 GCF_003265705.2 Callorhinus ursinus | reverse complement strand
AGCCAGCCAGGCTGCGCTCCATCACGACCACCACTGCCATCACCGCAGGGACAGAAAGCAGAAGTCCTTGGAGAAGGGGCCCAGCCTGTCCGCAGACACAGATGGCCGTGCATGCGAGGGTCCCACATATGGCCAGGGCCTGAGGCATTCCTTTCTGTGCCTCCAACATCCAAATGGCCTGAATAGGGGGCTGTGAGTCCCAGGTCTGGGGACCAGGCAGGATCACTCACGCAGCTCAGCTGTCCACCTGGGCCCCCCTGCTGGGCCTGGGGACCGGATCTGGGCTGGGGGTGTGTCTCCCCACCTGGCTTGCTGTGCTGAATTCCCCTATTCCTGGCCAGCACCCAGCAGTGCTGCAGGGCCAGGCCCAACCCCGGGAGAGGGGCCCACAGGCTGCCGCAGGGAGCGCAGACAGGAGCGGGGCCAGTCCCAAGGGCGGAGGCAGCCCTCTTCCTCTTCCTCGGAGAAACAGCGTTTCTACTCCTATGACCGCTTTGGGGGCCAGGAGCCCTCACAGCACAAACCCTCCCTCAGCAGCCACCCCACGTCACCAACAGCTGGGCAGGAGCCAGGACCCCCGAGACCAGTAAGACAGGACCCCCCTCACTGCCCCTCCTTACGAGCCCCCCCTCCACCATGCTCCGAATCCTCCTTCATGTCCTGGTTCCCAGGCCCGAGTCTGCGCTAACCCCCTCCTTGCTCCATTCCTCCCACACCAGCCCGATCCTCCCCTCCCAACTGCCCTGGACTGGCCTCTGGTCTCCCTTCTCCCTGAGCTGTGCCTGTCCCTTTGTTACCCACTGTTCCCCAACCACCTCCCCAGGCCTACCGGCACCAGCGGCTTTCCCCCCTCCACCACACACCTTACCGGTCCCTTCCCAGGGTGCCTCCCTCTCTCCGTGCCTCACCCCCCGCATCCATGGTTCTCACCTGCATTGGTCTCTGGTCTGGGACTTTGTTTTTTTTTTTTTCTCTGTTCTATTTGCTTGTAGGGTGGTGGGTCAGTGAATGGGAGCCCCTTGTTGTCAACATCCGGTGCTAGCACCCCTGGCCGTGGTGGGTGGAGGCAGCTCCCCCAGACTTCGCTGACCCCCCGTCCCAGTGTCACCTACAAGATGGCCAACTCGTCGCCTGTCCACTTTGCTGGGGCACAGACCAGGCTCCCCACCTTTTC
>NW_027404580.1:0-1035 GCF_003265705.2 Callorhinus ursinus | reverse complement strand
CTGCCCGCACCCAGCCCGAGGACACGCTTACCTTCGAGGAGGCTGTGGCCAACAACTCAGGCCGCTCCTCCCGGACTTCCTATGTGTCCTCTCTGACCTCCCAGTCGCACCCCCTTCGCCGCATACCCAACGGCTACCACTGCACTCTGGGGCTCAGCACGGATGGTCGGGTTCAGCATAGCTACCACCACCGCGACCAAGACCACTGGTGATAGCCGCACCTCTGCTGCACACCTGCTCAGCGGGCGCGTTCCACCCAATGAGTTTTATCATCCACGCTGGGCTCCCAGGGATGCGCAGGGGCACTGAGGCAGGGGCAGCAGACCCTGGGAGGAGGGGCCCCGCCTTTCGGACCACCTGGGAGGAGGTCCTGCGGCTCCCCACCACCCCCCCGCCCCCACCTCCTCTTTCGCACTGGACCAATTCCTAAAGCCCTTTCAGAGAGGGACGTGTCTCTCTCTGTCCCCTTGTATGCTGCCTGTCTGGGTCTTGTACCACAGACCCTACATGGGAAGTCACTGCATGTGCTGAGTGGGACCCTGTCATTCTGAATCCTGTTTGATGGTTCCCAATGTCTGTCACTGGGCCACTTTTAGGAGGTCTGGATCTGGTAGAGACCATCCTTTATCCACGTGTGTGGTACGGAGCCCGCCATGTTTACACGCCTGGCCAGATAAGACAGAGTTGATGGTCAACCGCAGTTGCCTCGGGAGCCCGGCGTGTGGCTCTGTGCATTCTTGTCGGCGCCCACAATCACAAACACAAACACATCTGGCGTGGCTCTTTGTACCTGAAACAGCAGGTGGACACCAGAAATACACTCATACACTCTCTGTCCTCTCCCAGATGCTGTCAACCTTGACAGGGACCAAATCTGGAAAACATTCTTGCTGTTGGTTTTGCTTTTTAATCGAAACACCCTTCCCTCTTTTGTCAACTCCATATACTTGATCTAGAAAGAAGAGAAAAACAGAAAAATGGGGAAGGAAATAGTAACATAACTTAAAAAAAAATCCAACCTGTAGGAAGCTCTCA
>NW_027404579.1:0-2309 GCF_003265705.2 Callorhinus ursinus | reverse complement strand
TGATTTTATTAATTTGGGTCGGGACTCTTCCTTTGGAAAAGTCTGGCAAGAAGTTTATCGATTTATTAATTTTTTCAATGATCCAACATTTAATTTCATTGCTTTGTTCTACTGTTTTTCTGTTTTCCATTTCTTTAATATCTGTTCTAGTCTTTATTATTTCCGTCCTCCTGCATGGTTTAGGCCTTATTTGCAGTTTTTTCTACAGGATTTTAGGTGTATGTTTACCTTGTGCAATTTGGATTTTTCTAATTTTTTAAGATACGTGTGAATGGCTATGCAC
Source organism: Callorhinus ursinus (assembly GCF_003265705.2). NCBI lineage: Eukaryota > Metazoa > Chordata > Mammalia > Carnivora > Otariidae > Callorhinus > Callorhinus ursinus. The sequence continues at coordinate 2,026 of NW_027404579.1, read as the reverse complement.
TTTCCTCTTAGGACCACCTTTGCTGTATCCCATGTTTTTTTCTTTTTTTAGATTTTATTTATTTGACAGAGAGAGACACAGTGAGGGAGGGAACACAAGCAGGGGGAGTGGGAGAGGGAGAAGCTGGCTTCCCGCGGAGAAGGGAGTCTGACACGGGGCTCGATTACAGGACCTTGGGATCATGACTTCAGCCGAAGGCAGATATTTAATGATTGAGCCACACGGGCACCCCTCCCATGGGTTTTTAAACAATGCGTTTTCATTCTCATTATTTTCAATGAATTATTTAAGTTCTTCTTTACTGTCCTGGTTGACCCAATCATTCTTTATCAGGATGCTCTTTAGCTCACAAGTGTCTGAGATTCTTCCACATTTCTTCTTGTAGTCGAGTTCAGTTTCAAAGCATTGTGGTCTCAAATATGTCGGGGATAACCTCAATCATTTGGTCCCACCTGAGACCTGATTTGTGACACAGTATGTGGTCCATTCTGGAGAATGTTCCGTGTGCTCTCGAAAAGAATGAGTATCTTGTAGTTTTAGGATGGAATGATCTGTATATGTCAGGGAAGTCCATGTGGTGTGTTGTGTCCTTCCAACCCTTGTTTCCTTGTTGATCTTCTGCTTAGATGATCTGGCCATTGCTGTAAGTAGAGTGTTAAAATCTCCTACTATTAATATATAATTACCAATGTGTTTCTTTATTTGGGTTATTAGTTGGTTTATATAATTGGTTGTTTCCTTGTTGGGGCATAGATATTTACAGTTCTTAAATTTTGTTAGGTACACCCTCTAAGTATGAAATACTGTCCCTCTACATATCTCACTGCAGTCTTGGGTTTAATGGGGGTGTCTTTGGATCTAAAATGGGTCTCTTGCAGACAGCATATCGATGGGTTTTGTTTTTTAATCCAATCTGATAGCCCGTGTCTTCTGATTGGGACATTTAGCCCATTTCCATTCAGGGTAACTATTGAAAGATATGAATTTACTGCCATTGTATTGCCTGTAATGTGGCTGTGACTGTATATTGTCTGTGTTCCTTTCTGACCTATGCTGCTTTTAGGCTCTCTCTTTGCTTAGAGGACCCATTTTAATATTTCCTGTAGGGCTGGTTTCATGTTTGCAAATTCCTTTAGTTTTTGTTTGTCCTGGAAGCTTTTTATCTTTTCTTCAAATTTCAATGACAGCCTAGCTGGATATAGTACCCTTGGCTGCACAATTTTCTCGTTTAGTGCTCTGAATATATCTTGCCAGTCATTTCTGGCCTGCCATGACTCTGTGGATAAGTCTGTTGCCAATCAAATGTTTCTACAATTATAAGTTACATATCTCTTCTCCCGAGCTGCTTTCAGGATTTTCTCTTTGTCTCTGAGACTCATAAGTTTTACCATTAGATGTCGGGGTGTTGACATATTTTTATTGATTTTGAGAGGGTTTCTCTGTGCCTCCTGGAATTTGATGCCTGATTCCTTCCCCAAATTAGGGAAGTTCTCTGCTATTATTTGCTCCAATATACCTTCTGCCCCTCTCTCTCTTTCTTCTTCTTCTGGGATCCCAATTATTCTAATGTTGTTTCATCTTATTGTATCGCATATCTCTCGAATTCTGCCCTCTTGATCCAATAGTTCTTTCTCTTTTTCTCAGCTTCTTTATTTTCCATCATTTTGTCTTCTAGATCACTAATTCTCTCTTCTGCCTCGTACGAACTAGCAGGTAGCGCCCTCATGTTTTATTGCATCTCATTAATAGTCTTTTTGACTTTGACTTGGTTAAATTTTAGTTCTTTTATTTCTCCAGAAAGGGTTTCTCTAATTAAGTCCACGCTTTTTTCAAACCCAGCTAGTATCTTTAAAATCATCATTCTGAAATCTAGGTCTGACATCATACAAATGTCCATATTGAGTAGGTTCCTGGCAGTTGGTACTGCATCTTGTTCTTTTTCTTGAGGTCATTTTTTCCGTCTTGTCATTTTTCCAGAGAAGAATAGATGAATGAAAGACCAAAATGCTAAGAAGGTTACAACATC
>NW_027404578.1:0-2267 GCF_003265705.2 Callorhinus ursinus | reverse complement strand
GGAGGGAGGAACATCAGAATAACAGAATAACACCAGGGAACTGGCAAGCCAGAAAGGGCTGGAAAGACATGTTCACAGTACTAAATGAGAACATGCAGCCAAGGATACATAGCCAGGGAAATGTTGCAAAAGAAAACCAAACTTGGGGCATCACAATGCCTGACTTCAATCTATATTACAAATCTGTGACAGGATGGTATTGCCACAAAAACACATAGATCAATGGAACAGAATAGAGACCCCAGAAATGGACCCTCAACTCTATGGTCAACCAATCTTTGACAGATCAGGAATGAATGTCCAATGGGAAAAAGACAGTCTCTCCAATAAATGGTGCTGGGAATACTGGACAGCCACATGCAGAAGACTGAAACTCGACCACTCTCTTACATCATACACAAAGATAAACTCAAAATGGATGAAAGACCTCAACGTGAGACAGGAGTCCATCAAAATCCTAGAGGAGAACAGAGGCAGTAACCGCTTTGACATCAGCCACAGCAACTTCTTGCAAGACATGACTATAAAGGCAAGGGAAACAGAAGCAAAAAGGAATCTTTGGGACTTCATCAAGATAAAAAGCGTCTGCACAGCAAACGAAACAGTCAACAAAACTAAGAGGCAACCCATGGAATGGGAGAAGATATTTGCAAATGACCTTACAGATGAAGGGCTGGTATCCAAGATCTATAAAGAACTTCTCAAACTCAACACCCAAAATAATAATAATAATAATAATAATAATAATAATAATAATAATCTATCAAGAAATGGGCAGAAGACATGAACAGGCATTTCTCCAAAAAAAGATATAAAAATGACTAATGTTTACCATCACTTGCCATCATGGAAATTCAAATCAAAACCACAATAAGATACCACCTCACACCAGTCAGAATGTCTAAAATTAACAAGTCAGGAAATGACAGATGTTGTGAGGATGTGGAGAAAGAGGAACCCTCTTTACACTGTTGGTGGGAATGCAAGCAGGTACAGTCACTCTGGAAAATAGTATGGAGGTTCCTCAAGATGTTAAAAATAGAACTACCCTGAGGGGCAGAGCAAGATGGCAGAGGAGTAGGAGACCTGGATTTCGTCTGGTCTCAGGAATTCAGCTGAATAGGGATCAAACCATTCTGAACACCTACGAACTCAACAGGAGATCGAAGAGGAGAGTAGCAACAACTCTCTGAACAGAGAAGCGACCACTTACTGGAAGGTAGGACTTGGGGAGAAGTGAATCCGAGGCGATATTCGGGAGGATAGACTGCGGGGGAGGGGCCTCCGTCAGCCGCTTCTGGCAAGTGCTAGAGCCGCGGCGCACAAAATCGRAACTGTTAGAAGTCGGCTCTGCTGAGGGACGTCGCTGCAGTGGCTAAGCAGGGGGTGGAATCCTCCCGGGACAGTGTGGTCTCAGGACCCTTGGGGTCACAGAAAGATCAGGGGTGCCTGAGTGTGGCAGAGCTCCCAGGTATCGGAGCGGGGAAGCCAGCTGTAGAGATGGAGCCGAGGCGTGGGCTCTCAGCTCGGGGTCTCCATAAACTGTGATCTGTGGCCCAGTCGGGCCACTGCTCCTCCAGCAGGGACCCCACAAGCGGCAGAGCTGTGGAGACTCCCCTTCCTTCCCAGGGAAGAGAGGCGCGGGATCGTACCACAGGGATCTGCTGGGTTTGGAGACTCCACACGGGGTCGGGTGCCAGAGATAGAAACGCTCGGTCACAGGCCGGGTGAGCACGGAGTGCGGCCGGAGACCAGGGAAATGGGAGTGTCTGCTTTTCTCTGGGGGCTCACTGATGAGCGGGGCCCCGAGTTCTCAGCTCCTCCGGGTGGAGATTGGGAGGCCACCATTTTTGCCCTGGACCTCCAAAGCTGTACCGAGAGCTTGCAGGGAACAAAAGCTCCTGAGAGCAAACCGGAGCAGCTTCCTTAGCCCGGATCGACAAGGGTGGGGCCATTCAGCCTCTGGCAAACACATTTGGAAACCACGGAAAAAGGCCCCTCCCCCAGAAGATCAACATGAACAGCCAGCAAGACAAGACCAAGTTTACTGATCAAGGAGAACGGGAGAAATCCAGCCCTAGGGGAATACTGCACATAGAATTCATGGCTTTTTTTTTACCATGATTCATTAGTTCATCAAAGTTAATTTTTGTTGACTGTTTTCTTTTTGATTTTATTTTTCTTTTTTCCTATTTCAACCAATATCTTATCAATCCCTTTAAAAAAAAACATTTTTTTATTTTTCATTTTTAGAGTCATATTTTATC
>NW_027404577.1:655-2162 GCF_003265705.2 Callorhinus ursinus | reverse complement strand
AACCTGGAAGAAATGGGTGCATTCCTAGAGATGTGTCAACTACCAAAACTGAACCAGGAAGAAATAGAAAACCTGAACAGACCTATAACCCCTAACGAAATTGAAGCAGTCATCAAAAATCTCCCAACAAACAAAAGCCCAGGGCCAGATGTCTTCCCAGGGGAGTTCTACCAAACATTTCAAGAAGAATTAATACCTAGTCTCCTGAAACTGTTCCAAGAAATAGAAATGGAAGGAAAACTTCCAAACTCGTTTTATGAAGCCACCATTACCTTGATCCCCAAACCAGACAAAGACCCCATCATAAAGGAGAATTACAGACCAATATCCTTGATGAATATGGATGCAAAAATTCTCACCAAAATACTAGCCAATAGGATCCAACAGTACATTAAAAGGATTATTCACCACGACCAAGTGGGATTTATCCTTGGGCTGCAAGGTTGGTTCAACATCCGTAAATCAATCAACATGATACAATACATTAACAAAAGAAAGAACAAGAATCATATGCTCCTCTCAATAGATGCAGAAAAAGCATTTGACAAAGCACAGCACCCTGTCTTGATCAAAACTCTTCAGAGTATAGGGATAGAGGGTACATACCTCAATATCATAAAAGCCATTTATGAAAAATCCACAGTGAATATCATTTTCAATGGGGAAAAACTGAGAGCATTCCGCCTAAGGTCAGGAACGCAGCAGGGATGTCCACTCTCACCACTGCTATTCAACATAGTATTAGAAGTCCTAGCCACAGCAATCAGACAACAAAAAGAAATCAAAGGCATCCAAATCAGCAAAGAAGAAGTCAAACTCTCATTCTTTGCAGATGATATGATACTTTATGTGGAAAACCCAAAAGACGCCACCCCAAAACTGCTAGAACTCATACAGGAATTCAGTACAGTGGCAGGATATAAAATCAATGCACAGAAAGCAGTGGCATTCCTATACACCAATAACAAGACAGAAGAAAGAGAAATGAAGGAGTCGATCCCATTTACAATTGCACCCAAAACCATGAGATACCTAGGAATAAATCTAACCAAAGAGGCAAAGAATCTGTACTCAGGAAACTATAAAATACTCATGAAAGAAATTGAGGAGGACACAAAGAAATGGAAAAAACGTTCCATGCTCATGGATTGGAAGAACAAATATTGTGAAGATGTCAATGCTACCTAGAGCAATCTACACATTCAATGCAATCCCTTTCAAAATACCATCCACTTTTTTCAAACAAATGGAACAAATAATCCTAAAATTTGTATGGAACCAGAAAGACCCAGAATAGCCAGAGGAATGTTGAAAAAGAAAAGCAAAGCTGGCGGCATCACAATTCCGGACTTCCAGCTTTATTACAAAGCTGTCATCATCAAGACAGTATGGTACTGGCACAAAAACAGACACAAGGATCAATGGAACAGAATAGAGAGCCCAGAAGTGGACCCTCAACTCTATGGTCAACTAATCTTTGACAAAGCAGGAAAGAATGTCCCATGGA
>NW_027404577.1:0-555 GCF_003265705.2 Callorhinus ursinus | reverse complement strand
ACAAAAATAGACTCCAAATGGTTGAAAGACCTACATGTGAGACAGGAGTCTATCAAAATCCTAAAGGAGAACACAGGCAGCAACCTCTTCCACCTCAGCTGCAGCAACTTCTTCCTAGAAACATCCCCAAAGGCAAGGGAAGCCAGGGCAAAAATGAACTATTGGGATTTCATCAAGATAAAAAGCTTTTGCACAGCAAAAGAAACAGTCAAGAAAACCAAAGGACAACCAAGAGAATGGGAGAAGATATTTGCAAATGACATATCAGATAAAGGGCTAGTATCCAAAATCTATAAAGAACTTATTAGACTCAACACCCAAAGAACAAATGATCCAATCAAGAAATGGGCAGAAGACATGAACAGACATTTTTCCGAAGAAGACATCCAAATGGCCAACAGACACATGAAAATATGCTCAACATCACTTGGCATCAGGGAAATCCAAATCAAAACCTCCATGAGATACCACCTCACACCAGTCAGAATGGCTAAAATTAACAAGTCAGGAAACAACAGATGTTGGCGGGGATGTGGAGAAAGGGGAACCCTCCTA
>NW_027404576.1:0-2311 GCF_003265705.2 Callorhinus ursinus | reverse complement strand
TGGCAACAGACCTATCCACAGAGACCTGGCAGGCCAGAAAGGACTGGCAAGATATCTTCAGAGCACTAAACGAGAAAAATACGCAGCCAAGAATATCATATCCAGCTAGGCTGTCATTGAGAATAGAAGGAGAGATAAAAAGCTTCCAGGACAAACAAAAACTAAAGGAATTTGCAAACACGAAACCAGCCCTCCAAGAAATATTGAAAGGGGTCCTCTAAGCAAAGAGAGAACCTAAAACCAGCAAAGATCAGAAAGGAACACCGACAACATACAGTAACAGTCACCTTACAGGCAATACAATGGCACTAAATTCATACCTTTCAATAGTTACCCTGAATGAAAATGGGCTCAATGCCCCAATCAAAAGACACAGGCTATCAGATTGGATTAAAAAAAAGACCATCTATATGCTGTCTGCAAGAGACTCATTTTAGACCCAAAGGCACCCCCAGATTGAAAGTGAGGGGGTGGAAAAAATTTACCATGCTAATGGACACCAAAAGAAAGCTGGGGTGGCAATCCTTATATCAGACAAACTAGATTTTAAAACAAAGACCGTAATAAGAGATGAGGAAGGACACTATATCCTACTTAAAGGGTCTATCCAACAAGAAGATCTAACAATTGTAAATACCTATGCCCCGAACCTGGGAGCAGCCAATTATATAAGGCAATTAATAACAAAAGCGAAGAAACACATTGACAACAATACAATAATAGTGGGGGACTTTAACACCCCCCTGACTGAAATGGACAGATCCTCTAAGCAAAAGATCAACAACAAAGGGTGCCTGGGTGGCTCAGTTGGTTAAGCAAAAGATCAACAACAAAATAAAGACTTTAAATGACACACTGGACCAAATGGACTTCACAGACATTTTAAGAACATTCCATCTAAACATGTTTAAGAACATTCCAAAGCAACGGAATACACATTCTTCTCTAGTGCCCATGGAATATTCTCCAGAATTGATCACATCCTAGGTCTCAAAGCATGTCTCAACCGGTAACAGAGGATTAGGATCATTCCCTGCATATTTTCAGACCACAATGCTTTGAAACTAGAACTCAATCACAAGAGGAAAGTCGGAAAGAACTCAAATACATGGAGGCTAAAGAGCATCCTACTAAAGAATGAATGGGTCGGGGGGGCGGAGCAAGATGGCGGAGGAGTAGGAGACCTAGATTTCGTCTGGTCTCAGGAATTCAGCTGAATAGGGATCAAACCATTCTGAACACCTACGAACTCAACAGGAGATCAAGGAGGAGAGTAGCAACAACTCTCTGAACAGAGAAACGACCACTTACTGGAACGTAGGACGTGCAGAGAAGTGAATCCGAGGCGATATTCGAAGTATCGACGGCGGGGGAGGGGCCTCCGCCGGCCGCTTCTGGCAAGTGATAGAGGCGCGGAGCACAAAATCGGACCTTTTAGAAGCTGGCTCCGCTGAGGGACGTCGCTCCAATGGCTAAGCGGGGGTGGAACCCTCGCGGGACAGTGGGGTCTCAGGACCCTTGGGGTCACAGAAAGACAGGGGGAGCCTGAGTGCGCCAGAGCTCCCAGGTATCGGACAGGGGAAGCCAGCTGCAGAGACGGAGCTGAGGCGCGGGCTCTCAGCTTGGGGTTGCCATAAACTGTGATCCGCGGCCCAGTCAGGCCACTGCTCCTGCAGCAGGGACCCAACAGGCAGCAGATCCGGGGAGACTCCCCTTCCTTCCCGGGGAGGAGCGGTGCGGGAACGCGCCGCAGGGATCTGCTGGGTTTGGAGACTCCACACGGGGTCGGGAGCCAGAGATACAAACGCTCGGACACAGACCGGGTGAGCACGGAGTGCGGCCGGAGACCAGGAACAAGGGTGTGACTGCTTTTCTCTGGGGGCGCACTGAGGAGCGGGGCCCCGAGTTCTCACCAACTCCGGGTGGAGATTCGGAGGCCACCATTTTTGGCCTGGTCCTCCAAGTCTGTACGGAGAGCTTGCAGGGAACAAAAGCTCCTGAGATCAAACCGGAGCAGCTTAGCCCGGACCAACAAGGGTGGGGCAATTCAGCCTCCAGCAAAGACATTTGGAAACCATGGCAACAGGCCCCTCCCACAGAAGATCAGCACGAACAGCCAGCAAGCCAAGACCAAGTTTACCGATCAAGGAAAACGGGAGAACTCCAGCACTAGGGAAATACTGCACATAGAATTCATGGCTTTTTTTTACCATGATTCATTAGTTCATCAAAGTTATTTTTTGTAAACTGTTTTTTTTTCTTTTTCTTTTTCCCTTTTTCAACCAACATCTTTTTTTTTTATTTTTGTATT
>NW_027404575.1:0-2311 GCF_003265705.2 Callorhinus ursinus | reverse complement strand
AATCAGCAAATGTCTTTGAGAGATAGTTCCAAGCACTAGAAACAACATGTGACTTGATTTTTAAGAGTCCATGAAAGTACAGCTTGACTTCCAGAAAACATAGTGCTATAAAAAGAAGTGTTAAAATCCTTCCCAGGAATGTCTGGACTGACCAAAGAAATATGATGAGCATGAGTCAAAATGTCATCCCAAATGTCCACATCTTATAGACTAAACTGAAAGAAAATGCCATGAGCTAACTAACATGCATCCTTACTTTGAATATAAAATGGTGCCATGGAAAGCAGAAGCAGGCCTTCTTCTGCATTATAAATGCAATCTGATACATCCATGGACACATCAGTCCATGAAGACTAAAGGGATCTCCCAATGAGCGATAATATTTGGGTGGTATGCATTTATATTAGCATATAGGACCTCCTAGTGTAAGTTGATATAGTAATTTAAATAGTTTGTTTAAATTTAATAATATACCTCAATAAGAAACACATTGGTACTTTATAGGACTACAAAGTAAATATACAGGGGAGCCTGGATGGCCCAGTCAGTTAAGCATCTGCCTTCAGCTCAGGTCATTATCTCAGGGTCCTTGGATCTAGCTCCACATTGGGCTCCCTGCTCAGCCAGGAGCCTGCTTCTCCCTCTCCCTCTCCCCCTCCCTCCCCCCACCGTTCATGTACTCTCTTTCTCTCAAATAAATAAAATCTTTTTTTTAAAAAAAAAGAAATTTGTAAATATACAAATTTGCACTACTTGCCTGGTGGAATTATTGATAGGAATAATGAGAATAGAAATAGTAGTGGACTTTGAGGATGATTGTGGAGTTGACCACAGCAAGAAGAGAAAGAAAAAAATTGAAGAGTGAAAGAGCCAGTGAGGGGAGAGAGAAGGAGAGCAAGAAGATATTACATAAGCACAGGGTAAAACTGTTGTGTGGTGATCGTCTGTGGCTGAGCAAATTAAAGAGTAGTAATGGTAAATGCCAACATTTGTTGAACACTCACCATATGCCTGGTAGAATGTGAAGGTCTGATTGTGCAATATTGTACTCAATCATCTTTCAAAAAGAAAAAAAAATAGGTAAACTTCCTAACACTACTAAAATTAGATGACTAGGTGGGATTTTTCACAGAATTTTTCTTTAACTTCAAAATTCCAGAGATGGCTTTTAATAAAGATAGCATTCTTCATCAGAGCCTGGCATGGTGTCCATGTATTAACTAAATAAATATGCCAGACTTTTTTTTAAAAGAGAGGCTGAAAGATTTCTAAATAGTCTAAAGTTGGAATAAAATGCCCATATAAGCACAAATTTTTGAAATTTCTCTTTTTTTAAAGATTTATTTATTTAATTTAGAGAGAGAGAGAGAGTAAGCAGGAGGAAGGGCAGAGGGAAGGAGAGAATCTCAAGCAGACTCCCCACTGAGCTTGGAGCCTGACGTGTGGCTCAATCCCACAACCCATGAGATAACGATCCATGAGCTCATGACCTGAGCTGAAATCAAGAGTCAGATGCTTAACCAACTGAGCCACCCAGGCACCCTTCTTGAAATCCCTTTTGAAATCACTCTTGAAAGTGAATGACATGAACTTAAAAAGTAAAAACAGTGAGAAACAGGTCTTCCATGATATAACTTCCACGATGAAACAAACAAACAGAAACAGGTCCAATCTTATACCACAATCTTGCACCAAAGGCCAGGAATGGAAAAGTGACTACCTTTCCAGAGAAGAGTATGCGAAGTAGCAGCAAGTGGGGAAATTCTGGAAGACCCCACAGTGCCAGGAGGTCAGGGGTAGAAAGAGCCTAGGAGGTTTCCAGCCTCTTTCCCTGCTGGCAGGAAAGGGTTCAAGGCCTACCCTTGGAAGAGCCGCCAAATTTATCTTCCACTTTAGCCCAAGGAGAAAACGCTGAAGGGCCAAAGTCCAATCACCATTTTTACACTCCTGGCTGTGGAAGTAGCAGTGATTCAACTAAGAGAGGAAAATCCAGGACTATTTTTTTCACATTTGAATGTGTCTGTAATCTAGCTACTTAAAAAATCTATGGCAAAAGAAATTTTCCATCTCCCAGATGGAAGAGTAACTGATAATACAATCATCATTTCTTGTACTTTTCCTTTACTTTTGAACAGAAGAGTTATCTTGTGCTCCATTTTTTTTTAATTTTATTCTAAATGTAGGTCTCTGGTTATATTTTTAGATATTGTCTAAAAATTACTCCATGAGGCATTATTAGCATAGAACTAATACACATTTATCATAGTGAAGAAAATATTTGTTGTAAGAAAATAACTGCCCTTCCATTCTC
>NW_027404574.1:0-2311 GCF_003265705.2 Callorhinus ursinus | reverse complement strand
AATTTCTGCAGTTAGAGATTCTCTACAGTCTTTTATGCTTTTTTCAAGCCTAGCTATTAACTTTATAAATGCTTTCCTGAATTCCATCTTTGACCTCGTACTTATATCCATATCCATTAGCTCTATGGCAGAGAACATTATATCTGGTTCTTTCTTGTTGTGAATTCCTCCTTAGAGTCATTTTCCCAGAGAAGGGTGGACGGATGAGTGAGTGAGCAGAGTCCAAAATATCAACCACAACCCAAGCAAAATACACCTTAGACAAATCCAAAGCTGTCAGAAACCATTACAGAAAAGCAAAGCAAGCAAAACAAAATACAAAGGTGGGGGCAGGGTTGGGGGAGAGGGTATAATACAGCAGAGTGGACAAAGCAGGGTGCTCCATTTGTTCTGGAGTGAAGTTTGGTTTGTGTTTTAGAATACCCTACATCCCAAAATTGCAAGGAAAGTAAAACATATATATAGAAAAGAAAAATTTTAGACTGAAAGATAAATGAATCATGAGAAAAAACCTTGATTTCCATATACTATTTTCCCTTGGCACTGGAGTTTTACAGTTTTGTGGGATCCCTAAACCCAATTGTCCACCTGTTCTTCCAGTCTGTCTTCTGGGTGAGGGGCCTGCTGTGCTGCTTCTAAGGTGTCCTTGCCTGGGTGAAGTTGCCCCACCCCTTGTGAGTGGGCTGGGCTCAGTGTAAGCTGGTCGCCTGTGTGGCTTTCATTCTCTGGAGGATTTCCGTGCCTCTTTAGAGGATCAGAATAAATATGGCCATGCCAGGTTCTCTGGCAAAGAGCTGAAAGATCATGGTGATCCCTCTTCAGTAAACCCTCTAAGACAAACAGTCTTCACTCTTGTGTGTGCCAAACTCTGCCGACTCTTGCGGTACACGCCCACCACAATCCTCTTGGGAGGAGTCCAAGGGACCCGTGTCCCTGCCCTTTGTATGTCCTGGGACTGAGAGTTGTTGTGGGCTCATACATGTACCCTGTTCTGCTGCTCCCAGAAGAGGGCTGGGTGTCGCCCTACTGTCCTTTCTGTGGCCACTGCCCTGAGAGCTGTTGCCCAGACATGGGCACACCTGTGTCACCCCTCCCAGGGGACGGTAAATGGCCCATGTGTTCCAGTCATTTTCAGGGTGCTCAGGCAAAGAGCAGTCACTTGACTGGCCTGGCTTGTGGTTTAGGGTGACCCGAGCTGAGAGACCTCTCCTGAGCTCACTGACCATAACCAGTTTCCCTGCTCCACTTCTTGGGCAGTTTACCAGTTCTGGCACCCCCAATCATTCCATGACTCCTGGATTATTGTGGTCTCAGGATCCCACGTAGAATTTTGCCCTTTTCATCCCCTGAGCCACTTTCAGAAAGGAATGTCTCTCACTGGAGCAGATTTCTAAGGGTTCTGATTTTGCACTCTGGTGTTGTATCACTTTCCATGTACTGGCTTATGGAGGCTCCTTCCCCCCATTTATCTACCAATATCTCCCTGCAGATTCATGTCTCTGTGCCTTCTATCTTGCAAAAAGCAGTAGCTTTTCTGCTTGTAGAGATCCAGATATATTTTCTTACATCTCAGACTGAATTCATGGGTGTTCAGAATAGTTTGATAGATATCCAACTAAATTCAAGGGACCAGATGAAACAAGGTCCCCTACTCTTCTGCCATCTTGCCTGTCTCACAGGAAAGTCCCAAGATTTGATTGAGAGTTTAGATTGGCAAATTGTAGCCGTGCCCAGAGCAAATATTCTCTGATAGTCCTCACAATTCTCAGTATTTATCCTCTGTCTGTCCGGTTGTCAGTCACTTCTTCCTAAGTTTTCAATAATGAGCCTCCAGGTGGTCCTCACAGCAGCTGAGCTACTGTGTACTTTGGGTGGAGAACACATGAGAGGATGTCATCTTGACACCACGTATAACATTTTTCAGTGTCTCGGGGGGGGGGGTTGTGAGAGAACAGGTCTGTCACCTGTCCAGTATTTAATGGAGAAGGTGGGGAAGAGTAGATATTTTCACAGTGTCTGTTCTTCCCTCAGCGCAGGGTGTCTTCCCATCTCCATATGTCTCCCTCGATATCTGTCTTCAGTGTCTCACGGAGGGTGTCAGAGAACAGGTCTTTCACCTGTTCAGTATTTCATGGAGAATTTGGGGGAAGTTGGGAAGGTTGTTTTGAGGGAAAGTCCACTGGAGAAAAGCAAGGGTTTGGGGTGATGGAGGTTTCTCTCCTGCAGAGCTGCAGGGGTGGTGGATTTCTTGTAGGAGATGAAACCTACATCTTCGCATTTGGGGTCTACGACTGATGAGTCTCTCCTGTGG
>NW_027404573.1:0-2311 GCF_003265705.2 Callorhinus ursinus | reverse complement strand
CCTTCCAGTAAGTGGTCGCTTCTCTGTTCAGAGAGTTGTTGCTATTCCTCTCTTCGATCTCCTGTTGAGTTCATAGGTGTTCAGAATGGTTTGATCCCTATCAGCTGAATTCCTGAGACCAGATGAAATCCAGGTCTCCTACTCCTCCGCCATTTTGCTCCGCCCCCATTTGATTCTTTTTAGTAGACTCCATTTTTCTCCTGAAATTACTCATCATATCAGGTGCCTGGGTGGCTCAGTTGGTTAAGCCACTGCCTTCAGCTCAGGTCATGATCCTGGAGTCCCAGGATCAAGTCCTGCATCGGGCTCCCTGCTTTTCGGGTAGTCTGCTTCTCCCTCTGACCCTCCCCCCTCTCATGCTCTCTCTTTCTCTTTCTCATTCTCTCTCTCAAATAAATAAATGAAATCTGAAAAAAATTACTCATCATATCTTCTAATGTTATGGACTTGCATTAAAATTTTTGTCTGATAGGTCCAGTACCTGAGTCTCTTGTGAGCATTTTATTTTATTGTAAAGCATTTAGTTTTTTTTTTCTATTTTTTTTTGACCTTTAGACTTGACTCCTGGTAAGTTGAATGATAAATTTTTTAAAAAATTTAATTGAATGTCAAATATTGTGTGTGAAGTATTGCAAAGATGGTTCAATGATCTGATGATTCTATCTTCCTTGAGATAACATTTAATTTTGCTTCTAGCAATCAGTTGAGCTAGGAATTGAGTTGAGTCAGTATATATTTTGGAGTTGGTTTGGTCATCGTGAATGTTAGTCTGTTTCTACTTAGCCCTTTTTTGTTGGTATACTCCTTCAGATATCCCACCTGAAATGTTTACCTGGGCCCCTTATTCTTGGTGTCCCCTAAACTCCAATTTTTGTTCCCCAGCTCCCTAAGATGACCTAATGTTCAGTTCAGCCTCTCAGCTACTGCTTTCTACCATTGTTGTTCTCTTGTATCTTTATGTCTCTTTTAGTATCTGCTGCTCTCATTATTGACTTGTATGCTGCCAAGTTGAATTGGCAAATGCCTAAGGCAACAAGCTGTTTCCAGTGTCAGGTTCGTCTCCATGCTTGTCTTCTCTGCAGATCTTGATACCTGAATGTTCACTGTTTTGTTTGCTCTTTAATACCTTCAAAAAGATTATTTTATCCAGAATTTCTACTTGTTTTCAGTAGGATATTTGGTCTCTTCCAGTCTAGCCTGCTAAAGAGGAAAGAACGTGTACCATATTCTTGTGGAGGATTTTAAGCCCATTTATTCATATGTTATCAGATCATCATTTTAGAAAAGATTAAGGATGACTAAATTTGCTGCATAAGGGTATGACCAAGATCAGGTAGAAGCCTTCACAGAAAGTCACATTGCATTTAAATTCATCAGAAGTGTTTTTCTTTAAAGCAAGCAATTAAAACCCTTTACAAAGTGAAATTTCCCTTTATAATTGAAGAGCACCTTATTTTTATCAATCTTGATTTCGATTTTTTTTTTTTTAAGTGAGGCACACCTGTTATTTTTCTGGCTATTCTTCTTAGTACCATTCGAGGTTTTAGAAATCTTTTTGAGTAAGCAGAGCCTGGTGTGAAAAAAAAAATTAAAATTAAAATTAAAATAAATCCACACAGGCCTGTGAAGATTTTGGAGAACCACATGACTTTCTTTTTTTAAACCAAGTGTTCCAGGAAATATCCATTTTTAAAAGATGATTTGCTGACACTTTGAATCTTGAATCCAAGTTGCTGATTCATGCAGTTTGAAGTTCAGAGAATTGCTTAAAGTTATAGCTTCCCAGGAAATAATCATGTTGATGTCAGAGGAAGTTTGAAGAGCTATGAAGAATTGTAATTACATGGTCTGCTGCTAGATACTGCAGTCAGATAGAGAAGGGACAAATTTAACAAAGCGGTTGACAGCTGAGCTGTTATCGATCTTTTGTTTTTAAAGCTAGCAATAATGTATCTCATGCTATAACTTCAGTTCTAACACACGAGTATGAAATTACTGAAGTCAGAGTAGGACACACAGCCAACAGCTTAGACAATGTAACTGATTATCTAAAACTATGATAAGTACATCACTGATAGAATGAATAAATTCTTGAGGGTATTTTGTCATTTTAGGTATTTATAATAAATTTTACCACACTATGGTATGTAAAGAAAAACATCACCCAGGGCAGCAGAGCAAGATGGAGGAGGAGTAGGAGACCTAGATTTCGTCTGGTCTCAGGAATTCGGCTGAATAGGGATCAAACCATTTTGAACACCTACGAACTCAACAGGAGATCGAAGAGAAGAATAGCAACAACTCTCTGAAC
>NW_027404572.1:0-2312 GCF_003265705.2 Callorhinus ursinus | reverse complement strand
TGATTCTTGGGCATAGCCCAAATCTCAGCTTCTTCGTGATAGGAGCAGCCTAGCAGCTGAGGGTCGCACAGGTCCTCCAGGGCCAGCCCAGCAGCTGTAGGTCCCACAGGTCCTCCGGGAATAGTACCTTGGTGGGTGGTCCAGCAGGTACTTGTTCAGGTGGCTCTTGTCGTGCCACATGTCCTCCATCTCATTGGCCAGGTCAACTCCCATCACCTGGTGATAGTACAAGGTCATTCAGTGAACCTCCAACACTGACCCCCAAAAAAACCTGCACATAGTTAATGTTACCCTGGTCCCTGGGGATGTAGGCTTAGGACTGTGGCGGGCACTCATATCTGAACTCTTCACGGGCCACCCCGTAGAAACTGGGGTAAAGGGTGCCAAAGAGGGGGCACCGGATCTCCATACCCATGTGGTCACAGAACTTCAGGTCTGCGTCCGCGCACACCTAGTCATCCACCTCATGGAAGAAGTGCTGTTCCCAGAAGCGGCTGATCATCACCACGCACTGCATGGACACATCCTGCCAGTGAGGGGTGCCACAGACCTCAAGGACCACCACCCTCTAACCCTGCCAGAGGGGCACACAGGCCCGGCAGCCGGCTGGTCGGTGAAGACCTAGTAGGTGACTCTGTTTCCCACCATGAGATGTGACCCTGTGTCCCACCATGAAGTGCTTCTCCGCCATCTGCAGGAATAGCTCCAGGAAGAACACATAGCTACAGTGGCAGTAGACAGGGTGGGACAAGGGTCACTGCCAGAGGCTGGGAGTAGGACCCCAAAGCTAGGGGCTGTGCAAGTGTGCACCTTCTCCAAGGCGGCAGGCCCTGGGCTGTTTTGAGCAACAGCCACCCTCCTAGCCTGTCCTGAGCAAGTCTGCCCATGAGCCCTTCCTACCTACTGCTCCCAGAGATGGGGGCCATCAGCACCCCATCTTACAAAAGGAAGCGTAAGGCTTAGGAAGTTGGAAACCTGTGCAGTCCCACAGTATCCTGGAGGCGGGAACACTCCCTCTGTGCTGAGCTCATGGGCAATCCCACTGGTCCTATCCCCACCTGCCAAGAGTTGAGCACCTTGGGGCACAGCCCTTGTTTCTGTGCCCTACAGACTGGATAGAACCAGCAGAGCCAGCCACCTGCCCCATTTTGTTTGGAGTGGGATGTTGCTGGCCCCCACAAAGCTGTCTCCACCTCCTGTAGGGTCCTCCCTTGAAGGTTCCTGGGCATCCTGCTAATGAGGTCCTCAGTAAACAACTGGTATTCCTAGGAGGGGTCACCCTAGAACTCCCCCAGATCAGGTCCAGCCCATGTGCAGGGAAGGGGAAGGAGGACCTCTGGAAGAATGGGGGGCTTGCTTAGGCCCTAGCCTTGAATCCAAGGGTGTAAGCTTCTGGGTCCAGGTCCACATCTCCCCGGCCCTAAGAAGTTGGGAGTCTTGTCCAACAGCCTCACATGGCTGGTCCCCCTTTGATGGTACTACCTGTTCCCCACCATGTGGAAAGCCGCTCCCCCATCGTCAGGCGAGTGTGGTGAACCCCTCTGAAACTGATTTTTTGTGCAGACACCAAGGCTACTTCTCTGTGCCCGCCCCATACCTAGCAGTTTAGTAAACTGCTCACAAAGGGAAGGCGGGCAGTGCATTTAAACAGGGGACAAGAACACACACCCAGCAGGCATGAATCAGGTCATCAGGGGGCCAATCCAGGCCCAGCCAATGGGGAAACAAGCCATACACGAAGCAGGGTGAGGGGGGCGTGAGTGCCCCTGGCAGAGGGCACAGCCAATGCAAAGGCTTGGAATCAAAACTGAGGCATATGGGGGACAATCACTCCCCGGGGTGGCCCACAGAGTGGCGGGCCATGGTGGGAGAGGTGAGGCTGAAAAGGATAGGCAGTAGGGGAGCAGACCACAGAGAGCCCCAAAGTTTATGTTCCGAAAATATCACTCTGGTTACTGGAGGAGAATGAGTTCTGTGCAGAAGAGGACAGGGAGACACTAACCCTAACCCAACCCTAACCCTAACCCCTAACCCCTAAACCCTATCCTAACCACTAATAGCAACCCCAATGAAATCATCACAAAATCAGCAAAATATATCCTTATACCTTTCTTAAAATAGATGTAAGAAGCCAAATCAAAAAAATTGCAAAACCAAGAGCTCATAAATATATTGTGCAACAAAGCAAGTGACTCTTCACAAACACCTGAAAGTTTATTCAATACAGTGAAACCAAGCAATGTTATACACTGCAATGAATTTTTTAAAAAAAACATGTGGTCATATGAATTGATGCAGAAAAGGTTCTAACC
>NW_027404571.1:0-2312 GCF_003265705.2 Callorhinus ursinus | reverse complement strand
TTGCATATTCTGTATCTCTAATTTTTATCATTTTTCATTTTCACAGATGACAAATTTCTTTAGTTTGTTATTCTAAACCCAAGTATAAAAGTTATAAGAGAAAAAGAGAAAGAGAAAAAGTAAAAAGAGAAAAACCAAGTGGTTGTATGTTCAGAAACTGACTTCCAGATCATAGCACATTGCCTGGTTTTGTTCTGACATTCCAACTAGACTGCGCTCTGAAGGCAGGGACCTGTCTTCACTTAATCATATACTGCCCTACCACCCAACAAAGTGCAATGTACACGCGAGGCTCAGCAGATGCATTAGGTTCTTACTGTTTAAAAATAATCAATTATAACCCAGGGAGAGATGTGCAACTCTGTGGTCAGAAAGGCCAGCAAAATGCTAGGGACCCAGAGCAGTAGAAAGCTTTATACTCTCCTTGCAAAACAACTAAAGGCATCTAAGGACTGCTGTATGAGAATAATTTGTGTATCATCATAAAAGACCAGGGTTGGAAGGGACTTCGTAGCCATCTAAACAATCAGTCTCTTCACTTCACAGAGAGAAAATTGAAATCTGAAAAGGTGTAATGATTTGTATTTTATTTCTTGTTTTAGAAATGTCAAATTATTTTCAGAAGCTACCATGTCTCCTCTTTTCCTCTCTTGGAAGTCAGAAACATCTACCATGGCTTTGTTTTTCCCAGCACTTAACATTTCACCCAGGGAAGCAGTAAATCCTTTTAGGTAGAGATAATCTCATAATATTGATCTCAAGTTGCATTGATTTTGATAAGCTCGTAATAAAAAGTGATTTTCCTTGCACTGCACACAATTTATCACAAATATTCCTAATTTATTCTTTTGGCTCCATCCATCTCCAAAGTGAGTACAATAAGATTTACTTGTCTCTTGGGGCACCTGGGTGGCTCAGTTGGTTAAGCGACTGCCTTCGGCTCACTCAGGTCATGATCCTGGAGTCCCGGGATCGAGTCCCTCATCGGGCTCCCTGCTCAGCTGGGAGTCTGCTTCTCCCTCTGACCCTCTTCCCTCTCGTGCTCTCTATCTCTCATTCTCTCTCTCCCTCAAATAAATAAATAAATAACCTTTAAAAAAAAAGATTTACTTGTCTCAGAGTTGTAACAGGAAGATTGTTAGAGTTTAATGATTTTTTTAAAGGAATCCAAGAATCTATGGTTCGGTATACTCCAACAAATTACTATTTTTCTTTTGTTCGAAAGTCGACATGATTGTAGGCAATTTCCTATGGATGTGAGTAAAACAACTATATGACACGGCTGACAGGCTAATTAGTGGGTCTGGGATTTTAAGTTTTAATTCTGTTTTTAACATCACTTTACAAAGAGGAGCAGACAGAATCTTGTAATCATATCTTCCATTAGTTGAGATAACTCTACGATAACGCCATTCACTGAAGTCAGACAATCAACTCAAACTAAGATTGTTAAAAAGAATTGCACAAATAACTATAACCCATGAAGTTTATAGAAAATCAAGAATCTGTAACAGTAAGTGTTGGAAAAGTGGATGATATTTAAAGAGAGTATATCCAAAGAAAGGTTGATGTTCCTTGATCTTGCAACATTTTACGCTGATGCTGTCTTTGACATTCTTTTAGTTATTTCTATATTTTACATGGTTTTCTATGTTTTGTGTTCACAGAATGTATTTTAGATTTACTACAAATAAATTATTCAGAATTTCAAAAATGGGCTCCACATTAACCTCAGAAAATAGGTAACAATCTTAATTGCTGGAGTTTTTTTTTAATTTCACTTTACCTTTTACTGCTTCTTCCTTCCTCCTACTATTAAGGTTTTCTATAATAAGTACCAAAAGTTCTAATCTTCAAACAGTCCTTCTGAAGACTGTCAGCTATTTATAGTTCTTTCTTCTCTATTTTACTTTAATGGATGCTTTTAAAGCTGTTAGAAATTAAAGGTCGTCAAGGCTGAGTGTGTATGTGGCAATTTGTCCAAATTAACTTATTACTGTGGCCTGGTGGGTGATGATGAGCCATCTGGCTCCATTTCTTAGGAAATGTCCTCCATGAGGGTGATTTCTGGGAGCAGGTTTAATTACCTTTCATCTAAACAAAACCTCTAGTTTTCCTGTGGATTATTTTTAAATTTTAGTTTAGGAGGATCTGTCCTTCAGTATCTCATCTATTTCTACTGCACAAGAAAACTGACACAAATTATCCCCAGAATAACTATTTTTATATGTGGATTTAGAATAACAAACTAAAGAAATTTGTCACTCTGTGAAAATGAAAAATGATAAAAATTAGAGATACAGAATATGCAA
>NW_027404570.1:0-2312 GCF_003265705.2 Callorhinus ursinus | reverse complement strand
TTGCATATTCTGTATCTCTAATTTTTATCATTTTTCATTTTCACAGAGTGACAAATTTCTTTAGTTTGTTATTCTAAATCCACATATAAAAATAGTTATTCTGGGGATAATTTGTGTCAGTTTTCTTGTGCAGTAGAAATAGATGAGATACTGAAGGACAGATCCTCCTAAACTAAAATTTAAAAATAATCCACAGGAAAACTAGAGGTTTTGTTTAGATGAAAGGTAATTAAACCTGCTCCCAGAAATCACCCTCATGGAGGACATTTCCTAAGAAATGGAGCCAGATGGCTCATCATCACCCACCAGGCCACAGTAATAAGTTAATTTGGACAAATTGCCACATACACACTCAGCCTTGACGACCTTTAATTTCTAACAGCTTTAAAAGCATCCATTAAAGTAAAATAGAGAAGAAAGAACTATAAATAGCTGACAGTCTTCAGAAGGACTGTTTGAAGATTAGAACTTTTGGTACTTATTATAGAAAACCTTAATAGTAGGAGGAAGGAAGAAGCAGTAAAAGGTAAAGTGAAATTAAAAAAAAACTCCAGCAATTAAGATTGTTACCTATTTTCTGAGGTTAATGTGGAGCCCATTTTTGAAATTCTGAATAATTTATTTGTAGTAAATCTAAAATACATTCTGTGAACACAAAACATAGAAAACCATGTAAAATATAGAAATAACTAAAAGAATGTCAAAGACAGCATCAGCGTAAAATGTTGCAAGATCAAGGAACATCAACCTTTCTTTGGATATACTCTCTTTAAATATCATCCACTTTTCCAACACTTACTGTTACAGATTCTTGATTTTCTATAAACTTCATGGGTTATAGTTATTTGTGCAATTCTTTTTAACAATCTTAGTTTGAGTTGATTGTCTGACTTCAGTGAATGGCGTTATCGTAGAGTTATCTCAACTAATGGA
This sequence comes from Callorhinus ursinus, assembly GCF_003265705.2. Lineage (NCBI taxonomy): Eukaryota > Metazoa > Chordata > Mammalia > Carnivora > Otariidae > Callorhinus > Callorhinus ursinus. The sequence continues at coordinate 1,379 of NW_027404570.1, read as the reverse complement.
AGATATGATTACAAGATTCTGTCTGCTCCTCTTTGTAAAGTGATGTTAAAAACAGAATTAAAACTTAAAATCCCAGACCCACTAATTAGCCTGTCAGCCGTGTCATATAGTTGTTTTACTCACATCCATAGGAAATTGCCTACAATCATGTCGACTTTCGAACAAAAGAAAAATAGTAATTTGTTGGAGTATACCGAACCATAGATTCTTGGATTCCTTTAAAAAAATCATTAAACTCTAACAATCTTCCTGTTACAACTCTGAGACAAGTAAATCTTTTTTTTTAAAGGTTATTTATTTATTTATTTGAGGGAGAGAGAGAATGAGAGATAGAGAGCACGAGAGGGAAGAGGGTCAGAGGGAGAAGCAGACTCCCAGCTGAGCAGGGAGCCCGATGAGGGACTCGATCCCGGGACTCCAGGATCATGACCTGAGTGAGCCGAAGGCAGTCGCTTAACCAACTGAGCCACCCAGGTGCCCCAAGAGACAAGTAAATCTTATTGTACTCACTTTGGAGATGGATGGAGCCAAAAGAATAAATTAGGAATATTTGTGATAAATTGTGTGCAGTGCAAGGAAAATCACTTTTTATTACGAGCTTATCAAAATCAATGCAACTTGAGATCAATATTATGAGATTATCTCTACCTAAAAGGATTTACTGCTTCCCTGGGTGAAATGTTAAGTGCTGGGAAAAACAAAGCCATGGTAGATGTTTCTGACTTCCAAGAGAGGAAAAGAGGAGACATGGTAGCTTCTGAAAATAATTTGACATTTCTAAAACAAGAAATAAAATACAAATCATTACACCTTTTCAGATTTCAATTTTCTCTCTGTGAAGTGAAGAGACTGATTGTTTAGATGGCTACGAAGTCCCTTCCAACCCTGGTCTTTTATGATGATACACAAATTATTCTCATACAGCAGTCCTTAGATGCCTTTAGTTGTTTTGCAAGGAGAGTATAAAGCTTTCTACTGCTCTGGGTCCCTAGCATTTTGCTGGCCTTTCTGACCACAGAGTTGCACATCTCTCCCTGGGTTATAATTGATTATTTTTAAACAGTAAGAACCTAATGCATCTGCTGAGCCTCGCGTGTACATTGCACTTTGTTGGGTGGTAGGGCAGTATATGATTAAGTGAAGACAGGTCCCTGCCTTCAGAGCGCAGTCTAGTTGGAATGTCAGAACAAAACCAGGCAATGTGCTATGATCTGGAAGTCAGTTTCTGAACATACAACCACTTGGTTTTTCTCTTTTTACTTTTTCTCTTTCTCTTTTTCTCTTATAACTTTTATACTTGGGTTTAGAATAACAAACTAAAGAAATTTGTCATCTGTGAAAATGAAAAATGATAAAAATTAGAGATACAGAATATGCAA
>NW_027404569.1:1504-2313 GCF_003265705.2 Callorhinus ursinus | reverse complement strand
TCTGTGGATAGGTCTGTTGCCAATCTAATGTTTCTACCATTGTAGGTTACATATCTCTTCTCCCGAGCTGCTTTCAGGATTTTCTCTTTGTCTCTGAGACTCGTAAGTTTTACTATTAGATGTCGGGGTGTTGACCTATTATTATTGATTTTGAGAGGTGTTCTCTGTTCCTCCTGGATTTTAATGCCTGTTTCCTTCCTCACATTAGTGAAGTTCTCTGGTATATTTTGCTCCAATATACCTTCTGCCCCTCTCTCTCTCTCTTCTTCTTCTGGGATCCCAATTATTCTAATGTTGTTTCGTCATATCGTATCACTTATCTCTCGAATTCTGCCCTCGTGATCCTCTAATTGTTTCTCTCTCTTTTTCTCAGCCTCTTTATTTTCCATCATTTGGTCTTCTATATCGCTGATTCTCTCTTCTGCCTCATTTATCCTAGCAGTTAGTGCCCCCATTTTTGATTGCATCTCATCAATAGCCTTTTTGATTTCGATTTGGTTAGATTTTAGTTCTTTTATTTCTCCAGAAAGGGTTTCTCTAATAACTTCCACGCTTTTTTCAAGCCCAGCTAGTATCTTTAAAGTCATGATTCTGAACTCTAGGTCCGACATCGTACTAATGTCCGTATTGCGTAGGTCCCTGGCTGACGGTACTACCTCTTGTTCTTTTTGCTGAGGTGATTTCTTTCGTCTTGTCATTTTGTCCAGAGGAGAATAGATGAATGAGAGAACAAAATGCTAACAGGTTTACAACGTCCCCAGTAAATATACTGTATACAAATCAGAAAAGACCTGAAACCAGGGGAAAAG